>NC_086451.1:111474058-111707558 GCF_028390025.1 Pseudophryne corroboree
TAATATTATATATACTGGTGGTCAGGTCACTGGTCACTAGTCACACTGGCAGTGGCACTCCTGCAGCGAAAGTGTGCACTGTTTAATTTTAATATAATATTATGTACTCCTGGCTCCTGCTATAACCTATAACTGGCACTGCAGTGCTCCCCAGTCTCCCCCACAATTATAAGCTGTGTGAGCTGAGCACAGTCAGATATATATATACATTGATGCAGCACACTGGGCTGAGCAGTGCACACAGATATGGTATGTGACTGAGTCACTGTGTGTATCGTTTTTTTCAGGCAGAGAACGGATATATTAAATAAAACAAACAACTGCACTGTCTGGTGGTCACTGTGGTCGTCAGTCACTAAACTCTGCACTCTCTTCTACAGTATCACAGCCTCAGGTCAATCTCTCTCTCTCTCTCTCAACCCTAATCTAAATGGAGAGGACGCCAGCCACGTCCTCTCCCTATCAATCTCAATGCACGTGTGAAAATGGCGGCGACGCGCGGCTCCTTATATAGAATCCGAGTCTCGCGAGAATCCGACAGCGTCATGATGACGTTCGGGCGCGCTCGGGTTAACCGAGCAAGGCGGGAGGATCCGAGTCTGCTCGGACCCGTGAAAAAAACATGAAGTTCGTGCGGGTTCGGATTCAGAGAAACCGAACCCGCTCATCTCTAATTTCAACTAGGTCGATTTCTGCATTTCCTACAAGCAGGAGTGACTATGGGCCTGAAATTAGGCTCCATTAAGGTACAGATCTCGGCTCTGTCGATTTTCTTCCAGAAAGAACTAGCTTCAGTACCTGAAGTTCAGACGTTTGTGAAAGGAGTGCTGCATATTCAGCCCCCGTTTGTGCCTCCAGTGGCACCTTGGGATCTCAACGTGGTGTTGAGTTTCTTAAAATCACATTGGTTTGAGCCACTTAAAACCGTGGATCTAAAATATCTCACGTGGAAAGTGGTCATGTTATTGGCCTTGGCTTCAGCCAGGCGTGTGTCAGAATTGGCAGCTTTGTCATGTAAAAGCCCTTATCTGATTTTCCATATGGATAGGGCGGAATTGAGGACTCGTCCCCAGTTTCTCCCTAAGGTGGTATCAGCTTTTCACTTGAACCAACCTATTGTGGTGCCTGCGGCTACTAGGGACTTGGAGGATTCCAAGTTACTGGACGTAGTCAGGGCCTTGAAAATTTATGTTTCCAGGACGGCTAGAGTCAGGAAAACTGACTTGCTATTTATCCTGTATGCACCCAACAAACTGGGTGCTCCTGCTTCTAAGCAGACTATTGCTTTGTAGCACAATTCAGCTGGCGCATTCTGCGGCTGGACTGCCGCATCCTAAATCAGTAAAAGCCCATTCCACAAGGAAGGTGGGCTATACTTGGGCGGCTGCCCGAGGGGTCTCGGCTTTACAACTTTGCCGAGCTGCTACTTGGTCAGGGGCAAACACGTTTGCAAAATTCTACAAATTTGATACCCTGGCTGAGGAGGACCTTGAGTTCTCTCATTCGGTGCTGCAGAGTCATCCGCACTCTCTCGCCCGTTTGGGAGCTTTGGTATAATCCCCATGGTCCTTTCGGAGTTCCCAGCATCCACTAGGACGTCAGAGAAAATAAGATTTTACTCACCGGTAAATCTATTTCTCGTAGTCCGTAGTGGATGCTGGGCGCCCATCCCAAGTGCGGATTGTCTGCAATACTTGTACATAGTTATTGTTAACTAAAGGGTTATTGTTGAGCCATCTGTTGAGAGGCTCAGTTTTTTTCATACTGTTAAACTGGGTATAGTATCACGAGTTATACGGTGTGATTGGTGTGGCTGGTAGGAGTCTTACCCGGGATTCAAAATCCTTCCTTATTATGTCAGCTCGTCCGGGCACAGTGTCCTAACTGAGGCTTGGAGGAGGGTCATGGTGGGAGGAGCCAGTGCACACCAGGTGACCTAAAAGCTTTCTTTAGTTGTGCCCAGTCTCCTGCGGAGCCGCTATTCCCCATGGTCCTTTCGGAGTTCCCAGCATCCACTACGGACTACGAGAAATAGATTTACCGGTGAGTAAAATCTTATTATCTAAAATACTTCTCGTCCCAAACATTTTGGATAAGGGATACTCAACCTGTATATATATATTATACACACACATCCAGATACCTTGCACTCCTAAATGAATGTGAATACTTGCCCGAGTGCCCATGAGGTGATGACCTCCAATATATTACCTCCAATATATATAGCATGATGGTGTCACTCTAAGACTGTAATAACTTGAAAAAGTACTTTATTCTTTCAATGTTTCGGGATTGTACCCGTTGTCATCTCCTGACAATGGGCAGGGCCGTAACTACGTGTGTGCAGAGTGGGCATTGCACACAGCGCACTAGTGATGGAGGCGCATTGTGCGCTGACCCCCCAATTGGCTGCTCTGTTGTGTTCCATAGTGGTAGCACTGCGAATCCCCCGCTGTGCAGGAGAAGTGTGTTGTGTTCCACTGTGGGAACGCGCATATCCGTCTGCGGGGTCATCAGCTGGGAGAGGCAGTCGGCAGCATCACTGGAGCAGGTGAACACTGGGGCTGGGCTGTGCCTGCTGTGTGTCAAACAGCGCGGCTCAGCCTCAGCATCTAACATCGGCCCGTGCTGTCTGTAAAGGAGAGGGGGCGGGCTGCGGGGGGAAGGCTGCCAGACCACCCACCAAGGTTAGCAGCTGCTGCCACTGCCGGAAGCCGAATTGCCAGGCACCCGCTGTGATACATGTTCTGCTAGCGGTGCTTGGCGTCGGCTGATCCAATTATGTTTACCTTCGTGTCCCCAGCAGCCCAGCCTCCTCCACACTGCCCCAGCCTGTGGGATAAGAAATCATGCAGGGGGAAGCTAACGTCCAACGTCCTGGAGGTTCCTCCCCTAGCCACTTCCTAGTGTGTGGAAGGAGGTGCCTGCTCTATAGGTCGGAAATGTTTTTAAAAAAGGGGGGTGGTCACGGAGATCCGAGATTAGGCCACGCCCCCGACTTGGCCTGGGGCCTGGGCAGATTGTGTGCAGCCCTACCTGATCGGTGTGCTATCACCTTTTGACTATTCACCCTGGAGGTAAAGTGTGCGGTGACTGGAGGGGACAGACAGAGTGTGTGTGTGTAGGGACTGGTGGTGAACAAGGTGTGTGTGTGTGTGTGTGTGTGTGTGTGTGTGTGTGTGTGTGTAAGGACTGCTGGGGAACAGGCTCTGTGCGTGTGTGTAGGGACTGGTGGTGAACAGGGGGGGGGGGGGGGTGTGTGTGTGTGTATGTATAAGGACTGCTGGGGAACAGGCTCTGTGCGTGTGTGTAGGGACTGGTGGTGAACAGGGTGTGTGTGTGTGGATGCTGTCTGCCGTAATGTGTAAAAAAGGGGACGCTGCCTGCCGTAATGTGTAAAAAAGGGGACGCTGGCTGCCGTAATGTGTAAAAAGGGGACGCTGGTTGAGGTAATGTGTAAAAAAGGGGACGCTGTCTGCCGAAATGTGTAAAAAGGGGACGCTGTCTGCCGTAATGTGTAAAAAAGGGGACGCTGGCTGCCGTAATGTGTAAAAAGGACGCTGGCTGCCGTAATGTGTAAAAAAGGGGACGCTGTCTGCCGTAATGTGTAAAAAGGGCACGCTGTCTGCTGTAATGTGTAAAAAGGGGGACTGTCTGCCGTAATGTGTAAAAGGGGCTCTACCTGGTGTAGTGGCGCAACTGTGCAGCGTAATTTGAATAATGGAGACTACTGTGCACCGTAGTATGAATTGGTATTATTTTGTGGCCACGCCCCTTCCCCATGAAGCCACGCCCCTATATTACATAGGGGGGGGCACCAATGCCGTTTTTTGCACACAGCGCTAAAATGCCTAGTTACGGCACTGACAACGGGTACTGTTATTAAACGTTGTTAGAATAAAGCACTTTCTCAAGTTACTACAGTCTTGGAGTGTTGCCATCACACACACATATATATATATATATATATATATATATATATATACTGTGTGTGTGTGTATATATATATATATATATATATATATATATATTGTGTGTGTGTGTGTGTGGTGCAGGTAGCGCTAACCCTTAAATATTCAGAGTACTCAAAAGTGCCTTAAAAAACATATTTAGTATAATCAAATAAATAAATCAGTAAAAAGTCCCTAGCCATAGGCTAGTCAGACATATAAACTAGTGATGAGCGGGTTCGGTTCCTCGGAAACCGAACCCCCCCGAACTTCACCCTTTTTACACGGGTCCGAGGCATACTCGGATTCTCCCGTATGGCTCGGTTAATCCGAGCGCGCCCGAACGTCATCATCCCGCTGTCGGATTCTCGCGAGATTCGGATTCTATATAAGCAGCCGCGCGTCGCCGCCATTTTCACTCGTGCATTGGAAATGTTAGGGAGAGGACGTGGTTGGCGTCATCTCCGTTTATTAATAATATTTGTGCTACTGCAGTGCTTATTGCTTAATTGTGGGGACTGGGGAGCAGCTGTATTATATAGGAGGAGTACAGTGCAGAGTTTTGCTGACCAGTGACCACCAGTATACGTTGTCTGCCTTAAAAACACTCCATATCTGTGCTCAGTGTGCTGCATATATCTGTGCTCACACTGCTTGATTGTGGGCACTGGGAGCAGCTGTATTATATAGGAGGAGTACAGTGCAGCGTTTTGCTGACCAGTGACCACCAGTATACGTTGTCTGCCTGAAAAACACTCCATATCTGTGCTCAGTGTGCTGCATGTATCCATACCTCCCAACTTTGTTTTCTTGTGGAGCGGGACACTCGCGCGGCAAAGCCGTGCGCGTTCCAGAAAAGGGGCGTGGCCTATGAAAAGGGGCATGGCTTCAGGGGAGGACCCGCGATCGCGAGCCACGCCCTCGTTTTCGTCACTGAGGGGGCATTCCCAGCGCTCTGAGCCGCTGGCATGCTCCCTCTCCCACTGACTCCATTGAATAGACGCTGTGCGCATGCGCATAGCGTCTATTCACCGCTGCTCTGCAGCGATTGACAAAGCCTCCCAACTGACCCCCCCACCGCGGGACACTGTGGCCCGCGGGTGGGACAGCGGGACAGTCCACAAAGAAAGGGACTGTCCCGCGAAAATCGGGACAGTTGGGAGGTATGATATATCTGTGCTCACACTGCTTTATTGTGGGCACTGGGGACCACCAGTATATTATATAGGAGGAGTACAGTGCAGAGTTTTGCTGACAGTGACCACCAGTATATATAGCAGTACGGTACGGAAGGCCACTGTTCTACCTACCTCTGTGTCGTCAAGTATACTATCCATCCATACCTGTGGTGCATTTCAGTTGTGCGCAGTTTATATAGTAGTAGGCCATTGCTATTGATACTGGCATATAATTCCACACATTAAAAAATGGAGAACAAAAATGTGGAGGTTAAAATAGGGAAAGATCAAGATCCACTTCCACCTCGTGCTGAAGCTGCTGCCACTAGTCATGGCCGAGACGATGAAATGCCATCAACGTCGTCTGCCAAGACCGATGCCCAATGTCATAGTAGAGAGCATGTAAAATCCAAAACACAAAAGTTCAGTAAAATGACCCAAAAATCAAAATTGAAAGCATCTGATGAGAAGCGTAAACTTCCCAATATGCCATTTACGACACGGAGTGGCAAGGAACGGCTGAGGCCCTGGCCTATGTTCATGGCTAGTGGTTCAGCTTCACATGAGGATGTAAGCACTCATCCTCTCGCTAGAAAAATGAAAAGACTTAAGCTGGCAAAAGCACAGCAAAGAACTGTGCGTTCTTCTAAATCACAAATCCCCAAGGAGAGTCCAATTGTGTCGGTTGCGATGCCTGACCTTCCCAACACTAGACAGGAAGAGCTTGCGCCTTCCACCATTTGCACGCCCCCTGCAAGTGCTGGAAGGAGCACCCGCAGTCCTGTTCCTGATAGTCAAATTGAAGATGTCACTGTTGAAGTACACCAGGATGAGGATATGGGTGTTGCTGGCGCTGGGGAGGAAATTGACAAGGAGGATTCTGATGGTGAGGTGGTTTGTTTAAGTCAGGCACCCGGGAAAACACCTGTTGTCCGTGGGACGAATATGGCCATTGACATGCCTGGTCAAAATACAAAAAAAAATCACCTCTTCGGTGTGGAATTATTTCAAAACAAATGCGGACAACAGGTGTCAAGCCGTGTGTTGCCTTTGTCAAGCTGTAATAAGTAGGGGTAAGGACTTTAACCACCTCGGAACATCCTCCCTTATACATCACCTGGACCGCATTCATCAGAAGTCAGTGACAAGTTCAAAAACTTTGGATGACAGCAGAAGCAGTCCACTGACCACTAAATCCCTTCCTCTTGTAACCAAGCTCCTGCAAACCACACCACCAACTCCCTCAGTGTCAATTTCCACCTTACACAGGAAAGCCAATAGTCCTGCAGGCCATGTCACAGTCAAGTCTGACGAGTCCTCTCCTGCCTGGGATTCCTCCGATGCATCCTTGAGTGTAACGCCTACTGCTGCTGGCGCTGCTGTTGTTGCTGCTGGGAGTTGATCGGCATCCCAGAGGGGAAGTCGGAAGACCACTTGTACTACTTCCAGTAAGCAATTGACTGTCCAACAGTCCTTTGCCAGGAAGATGAAATATCACAGCAGTCATCCTGCTGCAAAGCGGATAACTCAGGTCTTGTCAGCCTGGGTGGTGAGAAACGTGGTTCCGGTATCCACCGTTAATTCAGAGGCAACTAGAGACTTGATTGAGGTACTGTGTCCCCGGTACCAAATATTATCTAGGTTCCATTTCTCTAGGCAGGCGATACCGAAAATGTACACAGACGTCAGAAAAAGAGTCACCAGTGTCCTAAAAAATGCAGTTGTACCCAATGTCCACTTAACCACGTACATGTGGACAAGTGGAGCAGGGCAGACTCAGGACTATATGACTGTGACAGCCCACTGGGTAGATGTATTGCCTCCCGCAGCAAGAACAGCAGCGGCGGCACCAGTAGCAGCATCTCGCAAACGCCAACTCGTTCCTAGGCAGGCTACGCTTTGTATCACCGCTTTCCATAAGAGGCACACAGCTGACAACCTCTTACGGAAACTGAGGAACATCATCGCAGAATGGCTTACCCCAATTGGACTCTCCTGGGGATTTGTGACATCGGACAACGCCAGCAATATTGTGCGTGCATTACAACTGGGCAAATTCCAGCACGTCCCATGTTTTGCACATACATTGAATTTGGTGGTGCAGAATTATTTAAAAAACGACAGGGGCGTGCAAGAGATGCTGTCAGTGGCCCGAAGAATTGCGGGCCACTTTCGGCATTCAGCCACCGCGTGCCGAAGACTGGAGCACCACCAAACACTCCTGAACCTGCCCTGCCATCATCTGAAGCAAGAGGTGGTAACGAGGTGGAATTCAACCCTCTATATGCTTCAGAGGATGGAAGAGCAGCAAAAGGCCATTCAAGCCTATACATCTGCCCACGATATAGGCAAAGGAAGGGGAATGCACCTGACTGTTATGAGCCACGGCTGTGGCTCATTCCTGTTTTGCATTTTGGTTATGTATTTTATGTTATACTTCTGTTTATGTTCCCCGTGGGTGTCATGGGGTGTTCGGAGCTCACCCTTAAGGAGAGGGTACTGTTATGAACCACAGGTAGTGGTTCATTCCTGTTTTCCGTATTTTATGTTTATAGTTCTCTTGCAGGCCAGGATTTCTCGTTGCTCTGGTTTAAGAAGACTCTTGTTTGCTGCCGGTGGTGAGTCTGTGTAATTGCAGCTTGTTCCCATGTGTTCAGCCTCACCTGTCTGTTAATTGCACCTCTCAGTTGTACAGCAGGGCAGCTGCACAACATAATTAATTAGGACTCTCTGTTATATTCTGGCTCAGTGCAATTCACAGACGCTGGTGATAGTTCCAGAGTTCTTGAGTTCTGAGCTAGTCCCTGCCAGTTCCTGAGCTCCTGTCTAGCAGTGTCTGTCTAGCTGCTTCCAGTGTCGGTTCCAGTGTCGGTTCCAGTGTCTGATCCCGTGTCCTGCCGTGAAGCGTCCCTGTCCAGAAGTCCTGTGGCTTTGTCTGTGCCTGGTCGAGTGTCTGGCTTCTTGGTGTCCACCGGTCTGTCGTTTGGGATTCTGCCTGTCCTCCGGTTCTGAGAGTCTGTGTCGGCTGCATTGGGGGTTCCTGTCCGTTTGCCAGTATTTGAACCGGTTCCGTGAGTAGCGGCTTTGCCGCGTCCGTCGGCCTAGGCCGCAGTATTCTTTGGTTATATTTTGTTACTGGTGTTTTGCAGAGGGTTCTGCTTATGCTGTCACCGCCGGTACACAACAGTATTGTGTCGGCGTGTGGACAGCATTTCCTTTGTTGTACTTTTACTTTGGCGGCGTGCCGCACATATATTTAGTTTTAGGGTTGTTAGTAGCCCCTAGCCTTCTGTTTGCTTTAGTTAGAGGTCCCCTTGTTATTATCCTGTCTCGGTTCACGCCTTGTCTCACTCTAAGACCTGGGGGCATCGGAGTTGGGCAGACCTAATCCGCCCTTCAAACGCGGCTGCCGTGGGCCCAAGAAACCATAGTCACTCAGGCGTGAACTGACCACACGGGTGAAACAATGGAGGTAGGGTGCTAGGGGCTATTTCCACACCACACCTTATTTCAGCGTCACGTTCTGGTGCTCTGGACTCACTACGCAACATCTCCCTTGTTCTGAGCACCAGGAACCTAACACTGACTCAAGCGCAGTGGAGAATGATTTCAACGTTGTGCAAGGTTCTGCAACCCTTTGAACTTGCCACACGTGAAGTCAGTTCAGACACTGCCAGCCTGAGTCAGGTCATTCCCCTCATCAGGCTTTTGCAGAAGAAGCTGGAGACATTGAAGGAGGAGCTAAAACAGAGCGATTCCGCTAGGCATGTGGGACTTGTGGATGGAGCCCTTAATTCGCTTAACCAGGATTCATGGGTGGTCAATCTGTTGGAATCAGAGGACTACATTTTGGCCACCATGCTCGATCCTAGATTTAAAACCTACGTTGTATCTCTCTTTCCGGCAGACACAAGTCTGCAGAGGTTCAAAGACCTGCTGGTGAGAAAATTGTCAAGTCAAGCGGAACGTGACCCGTCAACAGCTCCTCCTTCACATTCTCCCGCAACTGGGGGTGCGAGGAAAAGGCTAAGAATTCCGAGCCCACCCACTGGCGGTGATGCAGGGCAGTCTGGAGCGAGTGCTGACATCTGGTCCGGACTGAAGGACCTGCCAACGATTACTGACATGTCGTCTACTGTCACTGCATATGATTCCTGCACCATTGAAAGAATGGTGGAGGATTATATGAGTGACCGCATCCAAGTAGGCACGTCAGACAGTCCGTACATATACTGGCAGGGAAAAGAGGCAATTTGGAGGCCCTTGCAGAAACTGGCTTTATTTTACCTAAGTTGCCCCCCCTCCAGTGTGTACTCCGAAAGAGTGTTTAGTGCAGCCGCTCACCTTGTCAGCAATCGGCGTACGAGGTTACTTCCAGAAAATGTGGAGAAGATGATGTTCATCAAAATTAATTATAATCAATTCCTCCGTGGAGACATTCGCCAGCAATTGCCTCCAGAAAGTACACAGGGACCTGAGATGGTGGATTCCAGTGGGGACAAATTAATAATCTGTGAGGAGGGGGATGTACACAGTGAAAGGGGTGAGGAATCGGAGGATGATGATGAGGTGGACATCTTGCCTCTGTAGAGCCAGTTTGTGCAAGGAGAGATTGATTGCTTTTTTTTTGGTGGGGGCCCAAACCAACCAGTCATTTCAGTCACAGTCGTGTGGCAGACCCTGTCGCTGAAATGATGGGTTCGTTAAAGTGTGCATGTCCTGTTTATACAACATAAGGGTGGGTGGGAGGGCCCAAGGATAATTCCATCTTGCATCTCTTTTTTCTTTCATTTTTCTTTGCATCATGTGCTGTTTAGGGACAATTTTTTTGAAGTGCCATCCTTCCTGACACTGCCGTGCCACTCCTAGATGGGCCAGGTGTTTGTGTCGGCCACTTGTGTCGCTTAGCTTAGTCACACAGCGACCTTGGTGCGCCTCTTTTTTTCTTTGCATCATGTGCTGTTTGGGGACTATTTTTTTGAAGTGCCATCCTGCCTGACACTGCAGTGCCACTCCTAGATGGGCCAGGTGTTTGTGTCGGCCACTTGTGTCGCTTAGCTTAGTCACACAGCGACCTTGGTGCGCCTCTTTTTTTCTTTGCATCATGTGCTGTTTGGGGACTATTTTTTTGAAGTGCCATCCTACCTGACACTGCAGTGCCACTCCTAGATGGGCCAGGTGTTTGTGTCGGCCACTTGTGTCGCTTAGCTTAGCCATCCAGCAACCTCGGTGCAAATTTTTGGACTAAAAATAATATTGTGAGTTGTGAGGTGTTCATAATAGACTGAAAATGAGTGGAAGTTATGGTTATTGAGGTTAATAATACTATGGTATCAAAATGACCCCCAAATTCTATGATTTAAGCTGTTTTTGAGGGTTTTTTGTAAAAAAACACCCGAATCCAAAACACACCTGAATCCGACAAAAAGTTTCAGGGAGGTTTTGCCAAAACGCGTCCGAATCCAAAACACGGCCGCGGAACCGAATCCAAAACCAAAACACAAAACCCGAAAAATTTCCGGTGCACATCACTAATATAAACACTCCAAATTTTCGCTGTGGCTGCAGCCAGATTTCAAAATAGTCCAATTTCCAATGGAACAAGCCCTCAGCTTGTGGAATCGTTGCATCTTGGCTGCTCTGTCATAGCTGTGAGGGAGGGGTATTGACAACACAGCTATGACAGAGCAGACAAGAGGCAACGATACCACAAGCTGAGGGCTCCTGGACAGCTTGGCTGCATAGGACTTTTCCCCTACCACCTAGATTCTGCTCTCAGTTACCACAAGCATCAGGCCCCAGAGACACCGGAAGATACTCTTGATCAGGGTACCCTGGTCTGGTGAATGATTTTGAGTTCTCCATCTAGCTACATGTTTTTTTTGAAAAACGTGAGTGCTGCCATGAAATTTTAATTTGTATGGTGCCACACCTTTATTACTGGTTAATAAGCATATTACCAGAAGGGTGTTCTCTCAGAACCATTCTGGCACAGTATAGCACAATAGCACTTTATTGCACCTTTTTTTGCACTTTAAGCACAGTGTCACTTTATCCCATTATTGATCCACTGTCCTCCATTTCTTGTATAAATGGAATACCTTGTAAATATCCGGATGGATATGAGAAGAGAAGGCGAGGAAAGAGGGAGACAGTCGATGTAAAGGAAATTCTGAAAAGCGAATATTCCTTATGTGTCTGGTACGCATATTAAATTGCTATCTAAGGATATCTTGCTAAGTCACTTTAGAACACTGAAGGCGCAGTTGATTTACCACTTAATTGATACTAATATATCTATATATATATATATATATATCTATATCTATATATATATATCTATATATATATATATATATATATATATATTAGGGATGTGCACCGGCAATTTTTCGGGTTTTGTGTTTTGGTTTTGGGTTCGGTTCCGCGGCCGTGTTTTGGGTTCGAACGCGTTTTGGCAAAACCTCACCGAATTTTTTTTGTCGGATTCGGGTGTGTTTTGGATTCGGGTGTTTTTTTAAAAAAACCCTAAAAAACAGCTTAAATCATTGAATTTGGGGGTCATTTTGATCCCATAGTATTATTAACCTCAATAACCATAGTTTCCACTCATTTTCAGTCTATTCTGAACACCTCACACCTCACAATATTATTTTTAGTCCTAAAATTTGCACCGAGGTCGCTGAATGGCTAAGCTAAGCGACCCAAGTGGCCGACACAAACACCTGGCCCATCTAGGAGTGGCACTGCAGTGTCACGCAGGATGGCCCTTCCAAAAAATACTCACCAAACAGCACATGACGCAAAGAAGAAAAAAAGAAGCGCAATGAGGTAGCTGTGTGAGTAAGCTAAGCGACCCTAGTGGCCGACACAAACACCTGGCCCATCTAGGAGTGGCACTGCAGTATCACGCAGGATGGCCCTTCCAAAAAATACTCCCCAAACAGCACATGATGCAAAGAAGAAAAAAAAGAGGTGCAATGAGGTAGCTGTGTGAGTAAGCTAAGCGACCCTAGTGGCCGACACAAACACCTGGCCCATCTAGGAGTGGCACTGCAGTGTCACGCAGGATGGCCCTTCCAAAAAATACTCCCCAAACAGCACATGACGCAAAGAAGAAAAAAAAGAGGCGCAATGAGGTAGCTGTGTGAGTAATCTAAGCGACCCTAGTGGCCGACACAAACACCTGGCCCATCTAGGAGTGGCACTGCAGTGTCACGCAGGATAGCCCTTCCAAAAAATACTCCCCAAACAGCACATGACGCAAAGAAAAATGAAAGAAAAAAGAGGTGCAAGATGGAATTGTCCTTGGGCCCTCCCACCAACCCTTATGTTGTATAAACAGGACATGCACACTTTAACCAACCCATCATTTCAGCGACAGGGTCTGCCACACGACTGTGACTGAAATGACTGGTTGGTTTGGGCCCCCACCAAAAAAGAAGCAATCTCTCCTTGCACAAACTGGCTCTACAGAGGCAAGATGTCCACCTCATCATCATCGTCCGATTCATCACCCCTTTCACTGTGTACATCCCCCTCCTCACACATTATTAATTCGTCCCCACTGGAATCCACCATCTCAGATCCCCGTGTACTTTCTGGAGGCAATTGCTGCTGGTGAATGTCTCCATGGAGGAATTGATTATAATTCATTTTAATGAACATCATCTTCTCCACATTTTCTGGAAGTAACCTTGTACGCCGATTGCTGACAAGGTGAGCGGCTGCACTAAACACTCTTTCGGAGTACACACTGGAGGGAGGGCAACTTAGGTAGAATAAAGCCAGTTTGTGCAAGGGCCTCCAAATTGCCTCTTTTCCCTGCCAGTATACGTACGGACTGTCTGACGTGCCTACTTGGATGCGGTCACTCATATAATCCTCCACCATTCTTTCAATGGTGAGAGAATCATATGCAGTGACAGTAGACGACATGTCAGTAATCGTTGGCAGGTCTTTCAGTCCGGACCAGATGTCAGCATCAGCAGTCGCTCCAGACTGCCCTGCATCACCGCCAGCGGGTGGGCTCGGAATTCGTAGCCTTTTCTTTGCACCCCCAGTTGCGGGAGAATGTGAAGGAGGAGATGTTGACAGGTCGCATTCCGCTTGACTTGACAATTTTCTCACCAGCAGTTTTTTGAACCCCTGCAGACTTGTGTCTGCCGGAAAGAGAGATCCAACGTAGGTTTTAAATCTAGGATCAGCTTCAGCACGAGGTGGAAGTGGATCTTGATCTTTCCCTATTTTTTTAACCTCCACATTTTTGTTCTCCATATTTTGCGCACAACTAAAAGCCACCACAGGTATACAATGTAGATGGATGGATAGTATACTATTATTACTTATACTTATGGACGACGAGTGACGACACAGAGGTAGGTACAGCCGTGGCCTACCGTACTGCTGCTTAGTGCTTATATATATAATATACTGTATAACGGACCTGGTGGACACTGTCAGCAGACTGCTAAACAAACTAGTATGAAGAAAGAAAAAAAAACACCACAGGTATACAATGTAGATGGATGGATAGTATTAGTATTACTTATACTTATGGACGACGAGTGCACTGACGACACAGAGGTAGGTACAGCCGTGGCCTACCGTACTGCTGCTTAGTGCTTATATATATAATATACTGTATAACGGACCTGGTGGACACTGTCAGCAGACTGCTAAACAAACTAGTATGAAGAAAGAAAAAAAAAACACCACAGGTATACAATGTAGATGGATGGATAGTATTAGTATTACTTATACTTATGGACGACGAGTGCACTGACGACACAGAGGTAGGTACAGCCGTGGCCTACCGTACTGCTGCTTAGTGCTTATATATATAATATACTGTATAACGGACCTGGTGGACACTGTCAGCAGACTGCTAAACAAACTAGTATGAAGAAAGAAAAAAAAAACCACAGGTATACAATGTAGATGGATGGATAGTATTAGTATTACTTATACTTATGGACGACGAGTGCACTGACGACACAGAGGTAGGTACAGCCGTGGCCTACCGTACTGCTGCTTAGTGCTTATATATATATAATATACTGTATAACGGACCTGGTGGACACTGTCAGCAGACTGCTAAACAAACTAGTATGAAGAAAGAAAAAAAAAAACACCACAGGTATACAATGTAGATGGATGGATAGTATTAGTATTACTTATACTTATGGACGACGAGTGCACTGATGACACAGAGGTAGGTACAGCCGTGGCCTACCGTACTGCTGCTTAGTGCTTATATATATAATATACTGTATAACGGACCTGGTGGACACTGTCAGCAGACTGCTAAACAAACTAGTATGAAGAAAGAAAAAAAATACACCACAGGTATACAATGTAGATGGATGGATAGTATTAGTATTACTTATACTTATGGACGACGAGTGCACTGACGACACAGAGGTAGGTACAGTCGTGGCCTACCGTACTGCTGCTTAGTGCTTATATATATAATATACTGTATAACGGACCTGGTGGACACTGTCAGCAGACTGCTAAACAAATTAGTATGAAGAAAGAAAAAAAACACACCACAGGTATACAATGTAGATGGATGGATAGTATTAGTATTACTTATACTTATGGACGACGAGTGCACTGACGACACAGAGGTAGGTACAGCCGTGGCCTACCGTACTGCTGCTTAGTGCTTATATATATAATATACTGTATAACGGACCTGGTGGACACTGTCAGCAGACTGCTAAACAAATTAGTATGAAGAAAGAAAAAAAACACACCACAGGTATACAATGTAGATGGATGGATAGTATTAGTATTACTTATACTTATGGACGACGAGTGCACTGACGACACAGAGGTAGGTACAGCCGTGGCCTACCGTACTGCTGCTTAGTGCTTATATATATAATATACTGTATAACGGACCTGGTGGACACTGTCAGCAGACTGCTAAACAAACTAGTATGAAGAAAGAAAAAAAAAACACCACAGGTATACAATGTAGATGGATGGATAGTATTAGTATTACTTATACTTATGGACGACGAGTGCACTGACGACACAGAGGTAGGTACAGCCGTGGCCTACCGTACTGCTGCTTAGTGCTTATATATATAATATACTGTATAACGGACCTGGTGGACACTGTCATCAGACTGCTAAACAAACTAGTATGAAGAAAGAAAAAAATAAACACCACAGGTATACAATGTAGATGGATGGATAGTATTAGTATTACTTATACTTATGGACGACGAGTGCACTGACGACACAGAGGTAGGTACAGCCGTGGCCTACCGTACTGCTGATTAGTGCTTATATATATAATATACTGTATAACGGACCTGGTGGATACTGTCAGCAGACTGCTAAACAAACTAGTATGAAGAAAGAAAAAAAAAACACCACAGGTATACAATGTAGATGGATGGATAGTATTAGTATTACTTATACTTATGGACGACGAGTGCACTGACGACACAGAGGTAGGTACAGCCGTGGCCTACCGTACTGCTGCTTAGTGCTTATATATATAATATACTGTATAACGGACCTGGTGGACACTGTCAGCAGACTGCTAAACAAACTAGTATGAAGAAAGAAAAAAAAAACACCACAGGTATACAATGTAGATGGATGGATAGTATTAGTATTACTTATACTTATGGACGACGAGTGCACTGATGACACAGAGGTAGGTACAGCCGTGGCCTACCGTACTGCTGCTTAGTGCTTATATATATAATATACTGTATAACGGACCTGGTGGACACTGTCAGCAGACTGCTAAACAAACTAGTATGAAGAAAGAAAAAAAAAAACACCCCAGGTATACAATGTAGATGGATGGATAGTATAGTATTACTTATACTTATGGACGACGAGTGCACTGACGACACAGAGGTAGGTACAGCCGTGGCCTACCGTACTGCTGCTTAGTGCTTATATATATAATATACTGTATAACGGACCTGGTGGACACTGTCAGCAGACTGCTAAACAAACTAGTATGAAGAAAGAAAAAAAAAACACCACAGGTATACAATGTAGATGGATGGATAGTATAGTATTACTTATACTTATGGACGACGAGTGCACTGACGACACAGAGGTAGGTACAGCCGTGGCCTACCGTACTGCTGCTTAGTGCTTATATATATAATATACTGTATAACGGACCTGGTGGACACTGTCAGCAGACTGCTAAACAAACTAGTATGAAGAAAGAAAAAAAAAAAAAACACCACAGGTATACAATGTAGATGGATGGATAGTATAGTATTACTTATACTTATGGACGACGAGTGCACTGACGACACAGATGTAGGTACAGCCGTGGCCTACCGTACTGCTGCTTAGTACTTATATATATAATATACTGTATAACGGACCTGGTGGACACTGTCAGCAGACTGCTAAACAAACTAGCATGAAGAAAGAAAAAAAAAACACCACAGTTTTTTTCAGGCAGACAAACGTATACTGGACTGGTGGTCACTGTCAGCAAAACTGTGCACTGTACTCCTGCTATAACTGCTCCCCAGTCCCCACAATTAGGCAGTGTGAGCAGTGCACTCAGCACAGATATATCATGCAGCAGTGCAGCACACTGAGTGAGCACAGATATGGTGGAGACTTTTTTTCAGGCAGAGAAACAAAGGATTAAACTAATCAAAACCCTGCACTGTACTCCCTAACAGCTGCTCCCCGTCCCCCCAATTATAACTAACTAAGTCACTCTGTGTTCTACTATAACGGAGAGGACGCCAGCCACGTCCTCTCCCTATCAATCTCAATGCACGTGTGAAAATGGCGGCGACGCGCGGCTCCCTTATATAGAATCCGAGTCTCGCGAGAATCCGACAGCGGGATGATGACGTTCGGGCGCGCTCGGGTTAACCGAGCAAGGCGGGAGGATCCGAGTCGCTCGGACCCGTGTAAAAAAAAGGTGAAGTTCGGGCGGGTTCGGATTCCGAGGAACCGAACCCGCTCATCACTAATATATATATATATATATATATATATATATATCCTGTATATACATATCTGGAAACCCCCTCTTGAAAATCCTGCATTTGCCCCTGATATCCTCACATATTTTCTCTTCATTTACTTTCCCTTCCTCCTGACCCCGGTTCATCATCGCTGTGATGTGATATCATGCAGCCCACCAAGAACCTTTGCAATCTGGTGGACAACCATGCAATAGATAGCAGCTATCCTTGTCTGTTTCCCCATAGATTGTAAGCTTGCGAGCAGGACCTTCCTGCCTCTATGACTGTTTGTCATTAATTATACAGTGTTGTCGTATCATTGTGTCAAGTTGTAAAGTGCAACGGCGTTTGCTGCGCTATATAAGAAACTGTTAATAAATAATAATAATAATAATAGTAGTAGGAAAGCATTTATAAATCACTCCCATCTCTCCGCATTATTGAGAGCTGGAGGTTCATCTCAGCACCGGGTTTGTTCTCTCCAATAACCGTTACCCGAGAAATCAAACTTACTGATTGGTAACCTGCTATATTTATATTGACAGTGGTGCTAAACACTCCACTCTCCCACTCACAGCTTGAGCCCTGCAGTTTACCACTTGTGGTTGCTCTAAACTCTGCATAACATACGGTCTCCATGGGAACCCAGCAATCCTCACTGAGTCAAGCTCTAATGTAATTTCACATTAATCCTGTCACTGGCATTCTTCTCGTGTCAGCAATAATGGTTGTTTGAGGGTAATTAAATATCTGCATTTACTACTAACAAACAATCATCTACACTACCTGTACATTATCATGGGGCATAGGTATGCACACCTGTATGCATGAAGTATGTCTGGTGATGCAGAAGCCGCCTGTCGCATAGGCCAGGAAATCTCTGTGCAACCACGGAGCTCCTTGGCCTCTTCCCTTCCTGGCGGTGACATGCCTCTGTTTGGAGAAATGGAAGCCGCCACCACCCCCTCCTCACCCCCAAACAGCTTCAGACTGTTAATCACTGACAGTTTTATACTGATCACCGCCCGACGTCACAGGACCCATTTGCACATGCGCAGAAAGGGTCCTGCACAACGTATCGATAATAATTGGTACTTTGTTGCATGAAAAGCAACTCTGTCCACATTAAATAACCCCCAGGGTGCGACTCTGAATCAAGACCAATGTGTTCAGATCCAGGCTTATGGTACCTGTTTTCCATGGCATCTTTTGGGTGCAGCAAATTTTGAGGAATTGATAAAAAAGTGAATTGGAACCTCAAGCCTTTAAGTGTTTTCTACTTTCCTGGTAAATCTATAAATAGGTTAACTTTTATTTATAGAAAGGCTTATGAGTACATTTACTATGCAGCACTTTCAAAGCCCCTTGATGTTTTAGCTTTCAGGATTTAAAGTGCCCAAGGACGTAGCTACAATAGGTGCAGGAGGTGCAGCTGCTATGGGGCCCAGGCAGCCTCAGGGGCCCGGCCCTTCTCCTGCACCTAGCTGTTGAGCCCCATTGCTTTTATTTCTCAGCAGTGTGCTGGTGCTCTGGTGGTTGTCTCCATCTCCTCAGTCCTAACTGATGCTGGTAGGAAGCATGGCTGAGCCTGCAGGGACATCCCGGACCGCGGGCACGTCTCCTCCCAGCATCAGTAAGGAGAGACGAGACAGAGCCGGCTGGGACGGAGAGCGGAGCAGTACACTGCTGAGAAATGAAAAGCAGGCAGCGGGGCACCGATAGTGAGTGCCGGCCTGCTGGCACTTGGGGTGGGGTCTTTGGTTAGTTCACGGGGGGAGGGTGTCTCCGTGAGTAATCCACGGGGTGGGATGTGGGGGAAACTTCGGTGTGTGTGCGTAGTCCATGGGGGGGGGAGAGGGGGGCAGTCTCAGCAGTCAGCCAGGGGGGCCCCATGTTGATTGTGCTGTGGGGCCCCCATTGGTGTAGCTACGCCTCTGAAAGTGCCAATAAAACTAAATACAAAACCAGGCATGTTTTCTATTTATTATTATTGCACCTTCAATACAGTGCCTGAAACTCATGAATAAGTGAAATTTACAGCACAGTAAATGTATCCCTTAGAAAAGTACCATTACAGTTTTCATAAGAGACATAGGGGTGTATTCAATTGATGTCGGATCCTTTCCGACTGAAAGGATCCGACATTTGAGTATTCAATTCTTGGCCAAATCTATACGGATTTGGCCGTTCTCGACAATGATTGCCAATCTGACTTTTTTTTAAAGTTGAATTGACATTGTCAGAAATGGGGCTAAAACCTGTCGGATTTGGCTGGTGATCCACTTGTTCTTCCGACTTGTCAAAAAAACAGCAGGAGGATTGAATAGGTCGGAACAGTTTCCGACTTAAAAAAGTCAGAAACTGGTGTCTTTTTCCGAAAAGACGGCAGTTCCGACTACAATTGAATACACCCATAGGGGGTCAATTTACTAAGCCCTGGATGGAGATAAAGTGCACGGAGATAAGCTTGTAACTGTCATTTTTCAAACACAGCCTGTGATATGGCAGTTAGGAACTTATTGGCTGGTACTTTATCTCCATGCACTTTATCTCCACCCAAGGCTTAGTAAATAGACACCTGAAAAATACACTTGACCCCCTGATAGTAAAATGTCCAACAAGCAGTATGTAGAAACTATACAAAATCCAATGCGGACACTGATGGAGGTAAAAATAACAGTATTTACTTAGCAAAAGCATTGGATGGAGATAAAGTTGCCAGAGATAAAGTACCAACCAACTAGCTCCTAACTGTCATTTTTCAAACCCAGCCTGTAACAGTATTTTCTTAGCAAAAGCATACATAAAAGTAAAATCACAAGTAACATTTCATATAGACAGAAAGTCATGCAGCAAAATCTGCACTAACTTGTTAAAATACTTGTTTGAATATATCCTCCTTAATAACAAAATGTCCAGCAATTAGTACAGTATGTGTGTCATACAAAATCTAATGAGGACAGTGATGGAGGTACAGTAGCAAAAACATGCAAACAATAAATCACAAGCAAAATGATCCAAGCAAAGGGCTATCAGATGGGTGAGTATAAAACGGGCATGTGGTATATAAAAGTCAGAGGTATCATTCATTTTTGTGCAGCTTGTCTATATTGGAAGGGCTGCTAGGTTATCATTCTCCCCCACCCCGCTTTTACCCTTTAATAATTTTTCCGTTACAGTTCCATCTCTGCCTATCTGGGCGCACACATAAACAGCGCTGGGAATGTTGTTTGGGCTCTTTCCCCCATCTTCCCACACCAATCTTCCATTCTTCTGCAGAGACCTAATGTAGCTTCAAAGGTCTGGTGCCAACATTTGCCTCACTGGGGCTTTGATTTCACATTACATTGCTAAAATGAAGGAGCAGATTGACATGTTGGGAGGAAAGAGCACAGATCTATTTTGTGAAAGGTAAAGTTCATTAGAGATCCGCTCCATTGTCCTGGTTTAGTCGAGACAGTATCCGCATGAGAATATATTTTTTTGTAAGGTTGTTTCCTAAGGAAAAGAGTCATATTTTTGTATAATAGTATTTATGTGTGTTCCCCCTCAATCCAAGTTCTTCATATTTTATAATCTGTGTCGGCCGCTCTTTCAGTATCCTCCCCCAAATCACTTATTACAGGTCGCTTTAGAAAAAAATATGTATTATTGTTGAATCAATGGGACCTGCAGGGGTTTCTGAGTAAGACATCTGTTCGTCTCAGAACATAAACTCTTATCAACAGCTTTTAGCTTTCTCCACGGAAAAGTTCCTTTTTATCTCTGTCCTTCTTTAGGGCAACAATCTGTTTTTCCTGAAAAATTGGAATTATTGTTGTCATTATGTGCATCTTCAGGTTAGAAAATATGAAAGCACTTTCAAGGGAGAAACTTAAATGTGCAAACTCGGGTTAGGTCAACTCATTTGGCAGAACCTGTAATAATGGTATCTAGAGCGAACGATGTGGTATGAATAGCATGCAGTCTGATTGTGTTCCTGTGACTTGAGACTTACAATAAAGTTAGTACGGGTTCAGCACAATGATTTGTAATACAAGGTCTAAGGATTGGTGACAGCTTGAGGAATGCTTCTGCAATTTTATTTTTGCAACACATGAATAATCATTTTTATGTAAGTTGTTATGGCACATAAAGACGGCCCATGTCCAGTATTTATTCACCCATTTACACGTCTGTACATTACAATATTTTGTATTATTATTATAGAAAATCCTTAAATAATACTGAAAATACTTTGAAAATTTACTTAAGTGGTTTATGGCAAGGTGCCAAGAATCATTTGTTAAAACGCAATTCTTGCCTGTCCTTGACAGTGAATTATTATTTATTTATTTATTAGCAGTTTCTTATATAGCGCAGCATATTCCGTTGCGCTTTACAATTAGAATTGCGCTTTACAATTAGAAAGTGGACAGTAAGAAAGAATATCTTTTCTGGCTTCATTTTCGAGCTGTGAAATCAAGAAGAATGGAGATTCTATTACAAACAAAGAAAAATAAAAAAGATTTGTTTACAAAAATATAAATTATCTATCTATCTATCTATCTATCTATCTATCTATCTATCTATCTATCTATCTATCTATCTATCTATCTATCTATCTATATTACATAGAAGAGTTACCAGTGGTAATGCAAATGTGTCCTAATACATCTTAGCTGCAGTCGTGCCAAACAGCCCCAATCAGCTCACCAAGTACTGTGAGACTTTGCTATCATCAATTTGGTTAATTTGATATGCAACACTTGTATATCTGTTTGCAACTGAGTCTCTTAATCTGCATATGAAGTGCTATGATGCAGAGGGTGTAGTATGGTATGCCGGCGACCGGGCTCCCGGAGACCAGCATACCGTCAGTGTGGCGAGCGCAAATGAGCCCCTTGCGGGCTCGCTGCGCTCGCCACGCTGCGGGCACAATGGCGCGCTCACGCTATTTTATTCTCCCTCCAGGGGGGCCGTGGACCACCACGAGGGAGATACCTGTCAGTATGCCGGTTGTCGGGATTCCGGCGCCGGTATACTGTGCGCCGGGATCCCAACATTCGGCATACTGAAGACCACCCGATGCAGAGACAGCGGCTTTTTTCCATACCAAGTTCCGTTGTGCATCACATACAGACTCAGTCACACACATATATACAAGTGTTGCATATCAAATTAATCAGCACAGTCTCCTGGAGCATCCTACAGTAGTTGCATCACATTGCGATTAAGACACATTTTATAAAAAAAAGACTCCCAACCCTAGCGGAGTCACACGGGACTTGTCAGCTCGCTCATGCAAGGCAACTCCTGATGTGTGGCGTATTGAGGCTAGATGTAGGAGGACATTCATATCTGCATGTGTCTATGAATATAAAGATAAGAATGACGCCCATATGGTGGATTATTTGAACACATTCCAAATAAACAGCAAATAAAGGCTTATTTAAGAGCCTCAGTAACCAGGGACGTGCAGTCAGGGGAGGCAGTGCCTCCCCTGTGATTAATTATTAAAATAATACAAAGAAAATACTTATGACACATATTCTGTGTCATAAGTATCTTCTTTATTTTATTCTAATAATTTTATCTCCTCAAATTAGTTGAGAGGCACTGATAGCAGTGCCTCCCATAGATAATGTGAACGGGAATAGAGAGGGGGCGGGGCCAAGCACTGGGCTGTAAAAGCCCATTTAAAAAAATGCTGAAAGTGGCACTTAAACAAGTGCCTCGCTGACAGGGACACCATGCCCATGTCAACGAGGCAGCTGTGATTGGACAGCGGATCCAGTGTTGGATATGCTGTCCAATCGCACATAAGCGGCACAGCGGGCGGAAGTGGCGACGGGTCCCAGCGGTGGAGTGGGTCCCAGTGGTGAGCAGAGGTGGAGCGGGTCCTGGCGGTGAGCAGCGGTGGAGCGGTGGCCCTGAAGGCGATAGCGGTGGGAAGCCCAGAGTTGTGGTGCGTGCGGCGGTGGAAGCCAGCGCTCTTCCCTCTCCTTCCTCCGCCCTCCCAGGTGAGAGAGGGGGGCCGCTGGGCTGGGTATTGCATTGCTTGAGATTGATATATATATATATATATATATCAATCAGTGCCTTCCCAGCCTATGACCTCACCGCACGTCACTGCAGTAAACCTCCTCTCTTGCAGTCTCCGGGCTACTGTATATTTACAAACAAGGGCTATTATAAGCTACCGCTTCTCAACAGGTTTCAGGTTAAAAGTTAGAGTGGCTCTCACATTAAGTATAGAGTTATGTGAGTACATTTTAAATTTTCACCTGAAATCTGACAGGAGGCAGCTTTTTTACTTTGTGAATATAACCCTTCATATCTCATGGGCCCTACACACTTAGCGATTACACTGAAAGATAAGTACGATCTCATTCATTAATGAACGAGATGTCAATCATATCTTTCAGTGTGTATGCACTAATGATGAACGATGCGTGGCCCCGCGCTCGTACATCATTGATGCCGGCTCGTTTATGCCTGCAAGCCAATATGGACAATCTCGCCCATATTATCATGCAGGGCTATGGGGACGGGTGACGGGGGGAGTGGAGAAACTTCACTACCATCCCCCCCGCCACCGGGTCGCCTGTCTGCCGTATAGGCTATCGGGCATCTCGGTGGAAAATGCCCAGCGTGTAGGGCCCTAAAGACAATACCACCATACAGACTAAATTGTTTTTTCACAAATATATTAAGATAGGTTACACACTGGCAGATATAGCTGCAGTTCAATCGATCTGCAGATATATCTGCCAATTGTGGTTGTTCATACACACAGAAAGATGTGCTAATATAGCTGCTGTTCTCACTATATCTGCAGCTATATATGCAGATGGGGGTTGTTCATACACACAGAAAAATGCACCAATATATCTGCAGATATATTGGCCATCTCCTGTGTTGCACAGCAGATGCAATATATCTGTGAAAGACGTCTTTCACAGCCATATTGCTTGTACACACCTGCAGATTAGCAAAAGATATATTGGCAGATCAATTGATTGGCTAATATATCTGCCAGTGTGTACCCAGCATTACTTTTGAAAACAGCATGTGTTTTTTGGAACAGAGTGAGGATATTTTTACTGTTCAATCGAGGCAGCCATGAAGATATACATGTTCATTGAAAGAACTTCATCAGCACATTAAGTTGTAATTTTATTTCTTCTACGCTACTTCATGGCAGCCATAACTACTGGGAATGTATCCCATTCCTAACCTTAGAGAGGGAGTTTTTTTTTTTTTTACACTAAGGACCACCCACTATGGGTACATAACAGCACTCCAACCCCTTCTCCTTAGTCTTTTTCCTGTCTGCTAACTAGACAGGGTAGGAGTTGTTGTGTTTTTCAAGGGCTTACCTCATTTTTTGTTCCCAGCTAATACGTCTCCTTGGTAGCCGTGCTGGAAGAGGGTGGCTCCCTGGGTGTTTGGCTAGTGTGCTGGGGCAGTCAAGTAAGTCCCCTCTTATCAGCTTAAGGTGTCTGCCTGTCACCTCTCGTTTTTCGGACCCCCTCTGGTACTTAACCGCCGCCCGTGGCCGCCGTTCTGCTGCCCTGCGCTGTGTGAGGCCGTCCAGTGAAGGGGACGCGTGTGTGCTGGCCGGGAAGTCCGCTCACGGAAGGTAATGTGTGCGACTTCCGGCTAGCAGGGGCCGCGCACTGAAGGGTGTGTGCGCGGCGGTCCTCTTAGTGAAGGGGATGTTCGCGGCTTCCGCCGGAAGGTCCCTGCGAGGAAGGGAATAGGCGGCGGTGGGCGGAAGTACTAGGGGGAGGCGGCGGAGGCTGGCGGGCGGAAGCGCTGTAGCGGCCATCCCAGATGGTGTGGGGGACGGTCTGCAGTGACGCCGCAGCCTTTTATAAAGGCACAGGTATTTTAAATTAAAGGCGCTGCACACAGGAGTGAGGAAAGCTCCTTTTTGGTTGCTGGGCTGGTCTCTGAGCTTACCAGCAGGATGGAAAGAGCGCCTTCTCCCCAAAAGCCGATCGGTGCCCTAAAGAGGTAAGTCCTCATAGAGGGCATGGTTTTTACTCTGTTGTTGAGTATTAGATTAGGTTTTAAGGTGGGTTTTATTTTGCTATTTGTAGTGTGTCTCCACCTAAGAAGAGATTGTGTAAGAAGAAGCATAAGGACATGCAGTGTGCAGCTTGTGATAAAATCTTTGCAGCTGCTGAAAATGTTAAATTCTGTGAAGAGTGCATGCAGAGTGATTCTCAGGAGTCTGTGCAGTCCAAACAGATACGAGATTTGATGAGATGGATGATGGAGTCTTTTGTTACTAAAGAACAGCTCTCGGAGTTCCAGGGGAATAAAAGAGCTAGATCTCTGGATAGAATTGATGCAGTGGATGAGTCAGGCTCTCAGGATTTTGATTATGATGATTATCAGGTTGTCTCTAGTGCAGAGTCGGTTGACATGCAAGAGGAGGATAGAAAGTTTAACCTGGAGCTGGTGGGCAGTACGGATGATGTAATGGTTAGCATTACTGCCTCACAGCAATGAGGTCATGGGTTCGATTCCCACCATGGCCCTAACTGTGCAGAGTTTGTATATTCTCCCCGTACTTGCGTGGGTTTCCTCCGGGTACTCCGGTTTCCTCCCACAATCCAAAAATATACTGGTAGGTTAATTGGCTCCCAACAAAAATTAACACTAACGTGAATGTGTCTGTGTACATGTGATAGGGAATCTAGATTGTAAGCTCCACTGGGGCAGGGATTGATGTGAATGGGCAAATATTCTCTGTACAGTGCTGCGGAAAATGTGTGCACTATATAAATAACTGGTAATAAATAAAATAAATAAATAGTCTTCTGAAGGATATCTTTAGGACTATGAATTATAAAAAGCCTGAAGACAGACATACTGATGAGGATATTCTGTTTGGTGATAAAGCTAAAAAGAACAGGTGTTTTCCAGTCCATAAGGCATTGAAAGATGTTGTGAGTAAGGAGTGGAAAAACATTGATAAAAGGCTGGGTAATACTAAGAGACTTGATCGTATGTTCCCAGTAGAGGATGAACAATTTACTAATTGGTGTGCAATCCCCAAAGTTGATGCAGCGGTCGCAGAGATGGTATCAAAAACCACCATTTTGTTAGAAGACGGTGCAGTCTTGAAAGATGGGATGGATAAACGCATGGAGAGTGCGTTAAAGAAATTGCATATGTCTTCAGCAATATCGCTTAAATCCGGTGTGGCGGTAGCGTCTGTCTCTAGAGCATTGAGAGTCTGGGGGTCGGTGTTGTCGACTGATCTAGAAGAAGGTATTTCAAGGCAGTATCTGGAAAGAAGTCTAAGCATAATGTCTAAAGGGATCGAGTATATCTGTGAAGCCTCTTTGGGTGCTCTAGATTTTGCTGCGAAGTCTATGGCAGCAGGTGTGATGGCAAGGAGAGCTTTGTGGCTTCATTCGTGGTCGGCGGATATGCACTCCAAGAATAGGTTGGTGTCCTTGCCATATGAGGGCTCTCTGCTATTTGGAAATAAGTTGGAGGCCATCATACAAAAAATGTCAGGAGGGAAATCGGCCAAGTTACCTCAAGACAGGAGGAATAGGTTTCTAATACCTTCCTCTAAGCAGCAGTTTAAGGAGGCAAGAGGATATCGACCGGGCCGCATTTACTCAGGGAGGTACTCCTCAGGTACCAGTAGGCAGTCCTTTCGGCAAGAATACAGGAGAGGTGGTTGAAGAGCATGACCATTACAGGCTTCCGGTATCTTTCCCAGTAGGGGGCAGGCTTCAGGAATTTGTAGGCCATTGGATGGAGTCTGTACAGGATACGTGGGTGATAGATGTCATATCCCAAGGATACCGGATAGAATTTTCAAAACTTCCAGTATGGGACAAGTTTCTAAGTTCAGAGACACCAACTACAGATCTAGAGTTAAGAGCCATGGAGGACAGTTTAAGGAAACTGGTAGAAGCGAGAGCAGTAGAGACTGTCCCTTTTCTGGAAAGAAGGAGTGGTTTCTATTCAAGACTGTTTCTGGTGAGGCAACCTTACGGCGAGTTCAGAACTTTCTTAGAACTAAGACAGCTCAACAAGTATATAGAAAAGAAAAGATTTCGTATGGAGACTTTAAAGTCCATTCTGTTAGGCATGAGAAAGAAAGACTTTTTGGCCTCTGTAGATTTAAAGGATGCTTACTTCCATGTTCCCATTTGCAAGCGGCACAGGAAATACCTAAGGTTTTGTGTCCTCGGCAAACACTTTCAGTTCACTTGCCTGCCGTTCGGTCTGAAGACATCTCCAAGGGTGTTCACCAAAGTTCTGACATCACTCATAGCCGTGATAAGAAGTCAAAAAGTAGCAATATGGTCATACCTGGACGACCTGCTGGTGTGTGGAGAGTCAATAGAGAAAGTGGAGATAGCGTTAGGTGTGACGCTACAGATTCTGCAGGAACATGGTTGGCTCATAAACTGGGAAAAAAGCAGACTGTCGCCAAAACAAATAATACAATTTCTAGGGGTGCAAGTAGATACCCTCGACTACACGATAAGCCTTTCAGAAGAGAGGTGTCTAAAACTTCAAAGTCTAGCTACCCTCATAAAGGGGTGCAACAGTGTGAAGATTCGTCAGGGAATGCGTCTTTTGGGGATGATGTCATCCACCATAGATGTAGTTCCTTGGGCGAGGTGGAGGATGAGAGATCTTCAATCGGACATCCTGAACTACATCCGAAAAGGGTATTCTCTAAATTATCGTATGAGACTAAGTTGGAAGGCAAATGAATCTTTAACCTGGTGGACGGACGAACGGCTGGTCAGCAGGAAGACGTCTTTATAGGACCATCATTCTCTGGTTCTGACAACGGATGCGAGTGCAACAGGTTGGGGTGCACATCTGTTGCACAGAAGCTGTCAGGGTACATGGAGCAAGGAGGAAGCACGTTTATCTTCGAATCACAGAGAGATGAGAGCAGTGTGGAATGCCATACAGCATTTTCAGAAACAGCTTCAGGGAAGGCATCTCAAAGTTTTCTCGGACAACGTATCCATGGTGGCGTATCTCAATCGCCAAGGGGGCACCAGGAGTCGAGTGCTGATGGAAGAAGTGTCGAAGATATTGAGGTGGGCGGAATGCCATCTCAGAACTCTGGCAGCCCTACATGTTCCAGGGGTGAACAACATGGTGGCAGACTTCCTCAGCAGACAGGAAGTATTAGCAGGAGAGTGGGAGCTGAATGATGTAGTTTTTCAGCAGATCATGCAGAAGTTCGGAAGGCCTCAGGTAGATTTGATGGCCACACAGGTCAATGCAAAAGTACCACTCTTTTTCTCCCGATATCATCTCCCAGGAACGGGGGGAGTGGATGCTTTCTCCCTTCCTTGGACATTCTGACTAGCGTATGTGTTTCCTCCATTCCCCATGATTCCAAGGACTCTCAGGAAGATCAGGGAAGAGAAGGCGCAAGTAATAATAATTCTTCCTTACTGACCGAAGAGGGTTTGGTTTCCTTCAGTGCTCAGGATGGCGGTGCAGGGTCCTAGGTGGTTGCCGTTGAAGAAGGACTTGCTACGTCAGGGACCGTTGTTACATCCGAATCTGCAACAGCTTCATTTGACGGCATGGAAATTGAACGGCAGTTGTTAAGAAATAGAGGCCTATCTGAGCAAGTCCTTAATTTGCTTATTCAGTCAAGAAAAAGAGTGTCCTCTAGTGTTTACTATAGGGTCTGGAAGAGGTTCATCTCGTGGTCTGGATCAAGGTTTAATCCATTGGAAGCAGAAATATCTCAAGTTTTACAGTTCCTGTTTGAGGGCTTTGAGAAAGGATTGGCAGTGTCCACTATCAAGGTTCAAGTATCAGCCCTGAGTATTCTATTAGAACGGAGGTTGGCTGAGGAGGACTTGGTTAAAAGGTTCTGTCAGGCAATTAAAAGAATAAGACCTTGAGTTAGGTCAACTCTTGCTCCTTGGGACTTAAACTTAGTTCTCAATGCTTTGATGCTGCCTCCGTTTGAGCCTCTGCAGGATATTTCGCTGAAGTTCCTAACTTGGAAAGTAGTGTTTCTGGTAGCTATCACAACTGCCAGAAGAGTTAGTGAATTACAGGCTCTGTGTTCGGAGGAGCCTTACCTCAACTTTTTTCCGGATAAAATTGTTCTCAGAACTAATCCAGATTTCCTGCCGAAGGTCGTGTCGGAGTTTCACCTCAGTCAGGACATTGTATTACCATCCTTTTATCCAGATCCGCAGAATGAGGAGGAGCAAGCAATGCATAACTTAGATCTAATTAGAGCAGTTTCAATCTATGTGGAAAGAGTTAAGCAGTTTCGCAAAATGAAGCATCTGTTTGTGCTGCACTCGGGTGTAAAGAAAGGTGAAAATCCTACGAAACAGACCATTTCCAAATGGATAACGGAACTTTTGACGTTTATTTATGAGAGAAGTGGACGTAGAGTTCCAGAAGGTTTAAAGGCACACTCTACTAGGGCCGTGGCAACTTCTTGGGCTAAGAGGAGTCAAGTGTCGGCGAAAGACATTTGTGCAGCAGCTACGTGGTCTTCAATACACACGTTTTCTAATCATTATGCGTTGAATATTGTTGAAACCCATTTTGGGAAACAGGTCCTTCAGGGAGCATTAAAATAAATAAGTATTATTTAGCATCAGAACAATGCTTCTTGTGTGTTTATATTGCCCTCCCTATGATAAGCGTTGGTATATCCCAGTAGTTATGGCTGCCATGAAGTAGCGTAGAAGAAAGAAGCAAATTATACTTACCGATAATTTCATTTCTTCGAGATACTTCTCTCTTACCAGGTATGTCTAGTGGAACAACACTGCCCAGCAAGCTGTACTGAGTCTGCTAATTATCATATAGGAATATCCTGAATGCTTAGCCATAGGTATGTCTAGTGGAACAACACTGCCCAGCAAGCTGTACTGAGTCTGCTAATTATCATATAGGAATATCCTGAATGCTTAGCCATAGGTATGTCTAGTGGAACAACACTGCCCAGCAAGCTGTACTGAGTCTGCTAATTATCATATAGGAATATCCTGAATGCTTAGCCATGGGTATGTCTAGTCACTAGTGTATTAAATATCAGCAGATTTATTCAAGTTTTATTTGTAGTTATTTGGGGAATGTGTAATGGTTTCATCCCTACACATCATTTGTTTGTTTAAGTTTTATTGCTCCAAATGGGTGATGGGCTAGGGGAGGGTCCAATCAATCAATGTGCTTACATACACATGTTTGGGCTTTATATTAGTGTGTAGTTTAGCTGAATTAGCGTAGCTGAATCATTGTGTGGAGAAAGATCTCAAAGGGAGAAAATCTCTAAGGGATTCGTCTGGGACTTATACTGGACTTTAACTGGACGGAAACTGCATGGAAACTCCAAACAAAAGCAAATAAATCATCACAATCCACCAAAACTTGGACTGCAGCTACAAATGTATGTACACACCTATTATTCTCCAAACCTCACTTACCCGGACACTAAACATTCACTTTCTGCAAAAAACCTGCAATACAACTTTTACTCTGACCCTGCAAATACCTGGAAAACAAATGTTTAATTGAGAAGCATATTTGATGAAGTAACACTGACTTGTGGTTTGCCAACACTGTGTAATTTTCCATCTAACATCAACAAATATTTGATTTACTGGTAATCTGTAGATATTAACATCATTTTAAATACTTGCAAATCGTATTTCTTTCTGCAAACTTCACTGCTCTCTCATACAGCCACCACCCCTCCTCCTATTCTCATTTTACTACCAGTTTACACACCATCCACACTATGGCCAGGCTGGCAACCCCCATTACTCATTGTCCTTCTAATCCTTTATTCTGTCCCCTGTTACCACCTCTATCCCTCTCTCACAGTCTCCTACATCTCATCCTCTCTCCTCTCCTCTGTCTGCCTCCCTACCCCTCTTCTATTTCCCCATTGCAATTCACTTCTGCCCCTTCACACCACTTATACCCCACCACTCAACCCTGCTCTCTCCCTCCTCTGCCTGTCTCCTCACCTCTCCTCCACCAGTATCAAACTGCACTCCCTCCCTGTTTCACGCATGCAGTCTCCCTTCCTAGCCAAGGCCCCAGCACCATCATCACACCCTCTTTATCCTCTCCTTCCAAATTACTCCTACCTCAACGCTACAGCAATCCTGATAATCTCATTCACATCTCTCCCACAAACTCATACCCCCTATCTTGTGCACTCTGGAATGCCAGATCTATTTGCAACAAACTGGCCCCCACTCATGACCTTTTCATTTCCAACTCCCTGCACCTCCTGGCCATTACAGAAACCTGGATTACTCCTCATGACACCACTTCTCCTGCTGCTCTCTCTGCTGGGGGCCTCACATTCTCACACACACCCCGACCCGGGGGTCGCCATGGGGGTGGTGTTGGGATCCTTTTACCCTCAAGCTACACATACCAACTTATACCTCCAGAACCTTCTCTTACATTCTCTACATTTGAGGTCCATGCATTACGCCTCTACCAACCTACTAATCTTCGAGTTGCTGTAATTTACCGTCCACCTGGCATTTCCTCCAAATTCCTTGACAACTTTGCTTCCTGGCTACCTCACTTCCTCTCTTCTGACATTCCCTCCATTATTCTAGGTGATTTCAACATCCCTATCGATAACCCCACAAAATCACCTGCCTCTAAACTCCTTAACCTCACCTCTTCACTTGGTCTCTCCCAGTGGACCACCTCACCCTCCCATGTGAACGGGAGCTCACTGGATCTGGTTTTCACTCACCGCTGTGATATTTCTGATTTCTCCAATTCCCCTTTTCCCCTCTCTGACCACCACTTGCTCTCTTTCAACTTATCTATCTCTGCTTCCCCATCTCTCCCTCCTAAGGCTACCATCACGAAGCGTAACATTGAGGCTATTGACACCTCATCCCTGTCCTCCCTGTTTGACTCCCTTCTCTCTCCTCTTCTCTCTCTCACATGCCCTGAACAAGCCACATCCCTATACAATGCATCTCTTACTTCTGCCCTTGACTCTGTTGCTCCGCCAACCACTATTCACCCTCGCAGATCAACACCTCAACCCTGGCACACCAAATGCACCAGATACCTACAAAAATGCTCACGTACTGCCGAGCGACAGTGGAGGAAATCACGCTCTAAAGCAGACTTCCTCCATTTCAAATTCATGCTCTCATCCTTCAGTACTGCCCTTTCCCTTGCTAAACAATCATACTTCAAAATCCTCATTTCTACACAGTCTTCCAACCCCCGGCGCCTCTTTGCCACTGTTAACTCCCTCCTCTGCCCACCACCACCTCCTCTCCCTTCCTCATTGTCTGCTCTTGACTTTGCCACTTATTTCACATCCAAGATTGACTCCATACGTCAGGATATCACTTCCCACCAGACCAGCAACCAGCCACCACCCATCCCTTGCCACCCCTTCCCTTCCCTCTTACCAACTCTGACATCTTTCTCCCATGTATCTGGCGAGGAAGTCATGGCCCTCATCCGTTCCTCCCCCCCCCACAACCTCCCCGCTCGACCCTATCCCCTCCCACCTCCTCCGTTACCTCTCCCCTTCTGCCTGTTCCCATCTTGCCCACCTTCTCAATCTCTCCCTTTCATCAGGCACTGTCCCCTCTGCCTTCAAGCATGCTCTTGTCTCCCCTATTCTTAAAAAACCTACCCTTGATCCTAACACTCTCTCCAACTATCGACCCATCTCTCTCCTCCCCTTTGCCTCCAAACTTCTTGAGCGTATTGTCTATAATCGCCTCACTGCCTTTCTTTCCTCTCACTCACTGCTTGACCCATTCCAGTCTGGTTTCCGTTCTCTCCACTCCACTGAAACTGCCCTCACAAAAGTCTGCAATGACCTCCATGCAGCCAAATCTAAGGGCCACTACTCTCTGCTTATTCTTCTTGAACTCTCTGCTGCTTTTGACACTGTGGACCATCCTCTCCTTCTGCAAATCCTTCACTCTCTTGGTCTGCGTGATACTGCCCTCTCCTGGCTGTCCTCCTACCTCTCTGATCGTTCCTTCTCTGTCTCCTCTCATGATGCTACCTCCCCCCCACTTCCACTAACTGTTGGTGTCCCCCAAGGCTCTGTTCTTGGTCCTCTCCTTTTCTCTCTCTATACGTCCTCTTTAGGTGAACTCATTAGTTCTTTTAACTTCCAATATCACCTCTATGCTGATGACACTCAAATCTACCTCTCCTCCCCTGATCTCTCCACGGCTCTCCTCACTCGTACCTCAAACTGTCTTTCTGCTATCTCTTCCTGGATGTCTCAGCGCTTTCTTAAACTCAACATGTCTAAGACTGAGCTGATCATCTTCCCACCCTCCCGCACAGCCTCACCTCCCACAATCTCATTATCCATTGATGGCACGACTATCTCCCCTAGCCCCCAAGTACGCTGTCTTGGCGTAATCCTTGACTCCTCCCTCTCCTTCAAACCACACATTCAGCACCTCTCACAAACCTGTCATTTTCATCTCAAAAACATTTCTAGAATCAGACCTTTTCTCACACAGGATGCCACTAAGATCATTATTCACTCACTGATTATTTCCAGACTGGACTACTGTAATCTCCTCTTAACTGGCCTCCCTGACAATCACCTCTCTCCACTCCAATCTATCCTCAATGCTGCTGCCCGGCTCATCTTCCTCACCAAACGCACTACGTCTACCTCCCCTCTCCTACAGGCCCTCCACTGGCTTCCCTTCCCTTTCAGAATCCAATTCAAACTTCTCACACTCACTTGCAAAGCCCTCACCCCCTCCTCTCCCATCTACATCTCTGACCTTATCTCCCTTTACTCTCCCACCCGTCCTCTTCGCTCTGCTAATGCACGCCGTCTCTCCTGTCTTCTGATTACTTCCTCCCACTCCTATCTCCAAGATTTTTCACGTGCTGCTCCCTTTCTCTGGAATTCTTTACCTCTCCCCCTCAGACTCTCCACCTCTCTACAAAACTTCAAACGGGCTCTTAAGACCCATTTCTTTACCAAACCTGGCCAAATCTCAACATAACCCTCTGTTCCACGCTCTCTATGTACCCCATCTGTGTCATCCCTGTCTGTCTACCCCTCCCCTTAGAATGTAAGCTCTCACGAGTAGGGCCCTCTTCCCTCATGTGCTTATACTTTTCTTACTTTAATAATCCTCAACTGCCCAGATCCCACAGTTTTTTGACCACCTGGAACTTATCTCTATGTTTACTGGTGTAGTTATTCTTAGTTGCCCTGTACTTGTCCTGTATTGTATTCAACTGCAAGTCACTGTTTTCCTATTTTTTATGTGCATTTGTACTCTGTAATTGGGCGCTGCGGAACCCTTGTGGCGCCATATAAATAAAGGATAATAATAATAATAATAATAATACTTCATGGCAGCCATAACTAAGCCTCCCTTAGTTGGTTTTTCTCAGAGGCACTTGTCATAGGAGACACTCAAAAGACTAAGGAGAAGGGGGTGGAGTGCTGTTATGTACCCATAGTGGGTGGTCCTTGGTGTAAAAAAAAAAAACTCCCTGTCTAAGGTTAGGAATGGGATACATTCCCAGTAGTTATGGCTGCCATGAAGTATCTCAAAGAAATGAAATTATCGGTAAGTATAATTTGCTTCTTTACTAAGTGGACTTTTTACATTATTCTGGAAACTATAGACTAAGGTGCATATTTATCTCAAATTTACTATAAATTCCTTGCCAGGAAATAGGGTCCAAAAAGTATAACACCTTCATACTGCTTTCTGGTTTGGGTCTCTGGCAGCCAATGTGCAGGTGTGGGCGTTGGCCAGTGCATGCATCACTAAGGACCAACAAAGAGTGATCCAGAGTCTCCCTCTCTGGAAGAATTTGCAATATGGTAGCCCAGATGGGAGAAGGTGTTAACTGGACTTCACATTCTGAAGCTTGGTTAATTTGACAGCTTTGCAGCCCCCATATCTGATGCTATATCCAGGTATCCTCAATAATATTATTTGATAAATAGGTCCCTAAGGGCCTAATCCTGAGTTGGAAATAAAGTAAGAAATAGCAAGTAACTATGCTCCTGGACAGACTATGTTGCAATGCAGAGATGCAAATACAGTACATTGAATTTGTTTGCACGCAGGGTAAATACTGGCTGCTTTTGCATGTAGACCACAAATGCTGGACAGCTTTATTTTTACACTGCAATTTAGATTGTAGTTTGAACACATTTTAATATAAAAGCCTATAACACTTACTAAATATTTATCAATGTACATTTTTCAAGCCCTTGTCATAACTGTAGATAGCAACTAAGGCAAGAGTCTTCATACCTGCTATTCTTACTCTATAAAATATATAGTAGTAGCCACTTGGAGCTCCTCAGCAAATGTCTTAAATTATACATTTTATATATCTGTAAATTTTGTGTGTTTAAAGTTTGAACTAATGATCTATTTCATTATATAGTTGTTTTGATTTAAAAAACTAAAGCATTATAGCTTGTAATTAAACAGTTTCCATGTACCATGCCCTGTATAGTTGTTTTTCTAAATAAACCCAAGGGCTGGTATCTTTATTGCATGCCTTCCCAAAGCCTGTTGCCTCCATTCTGAAAAGCACTGTAGTACTTCCTGGTCGTAAATGGAGACTCACATTTCTGATACCTGCTGCGTTTCCGGGGGATACTTAATATTTGCGGGTGTACGTGCAAATTGGTGTTTCGGGTGGGGGGGGGGGGGTAACCTGCAAAAATTTTGTTGATGATAACTAAGCCCCTAGGTGTATTTAATGAAATATTTTGTATCAAAAAGGAGTCTTTCCACTTAAGGTTCCTTCCAGTCACCTCATGCTAGAAACCACCAGGAGTCATATTACACTGTGACAGTACAATGCATGAGTTATCAGTGTATCCAGTTCAGTGCTATTGCAAGGGACTAGATGGGTCACTCAACCCGCAGTGTAAGCTCCCAGCACAATAGTTTCCAGCAGTTCCCAACTACAGGCAGTGTGATAGGTGTCAGGGATACAACCCCCAAGTTCCTATTTGGGCACAGGGAAGAGGTCATTAATATGGAGATGTCTACCAAATTGTAAATTAATTTCTTGCCTGATTATTTGTATTTGTCTTCCTTAGGTTGCTGAATCATTCCAAAGGGTAGATACCTGGGCTTGCATCAACCATGGATTTGACGGAAAAGCCACTGTATGATAAATGGACTTTGGGTATAATAAAGAACACCTCTGTGTTATTACAGTATACTAACGTGAAGCTGTCACTTACTTATGATATTGTGGAGTAGATATCCAGAGAATCCTTTTCATCAATCACCACGGATAAGTGAAAATAATGGATACAACAATGGACATGCCTTTTTGTACCAAGTCCCATTAGTCACACATCGTGAGAATTGGAGTGGGTGTAGTCAATACGGAATGTTCTGGTACATACTTCCCATGCGGAGATGTCCCAAATTAAATAATACTACATTTATACACTCTCGTTATTATGGGAATAATCACACTTATGGGCTCATACAATGGATTTCCAACTCTAATTAGACAATCCATTCAGAAATCATCACACAAGGATACTACAGTAATACTGTAAGTTATGCTAAACAAAAGGGTGTTTTTTTTAAGGAATGTGTAGGAAGATGTAATGTCCGCCATCTGCTGTCTTGCCAGATAATGAAGTAACTGACCACTTACGTTTTGCTAGAAGACAACTTGTCCTCTACATTTTCCTTTGAAAAAAATATTGCCTTGGCTACTAGCTTAACTAGAGCATGGTATAAAATTAACATATGTTTGTATATTATTCATCAAAGTTAAAATACAAACATATTATTTATTCCATCATAAAGGTATTCATGCTGTAGTTTTGACCTCGCTGTTAACTGATATTGAATGATTTGAAAAGTTTGTACTTGTTCATTGTATGCACTGTAATGCTAATGCACTGTATCAACTTGATTTGCGTCCCTCTTCGAAATCTCAAACTGACTGGTTCAAGTCAGTGAATAAATTACCACATTACCAGGCAGCAGGAGATTTGAAAATATCTGCTTTGATGATCCTATTACATACAGGGCAGATTTATTAAGCTCTGTGAAGTGATAAAGTGTAAGGTAATAAAGGACCAGCCAATCAGATCCTAACTGCCATGTCACAGGCTGGGTTTGAAAAATGACAGGAGCTGACTGGCTGGTACTTTATCACCTTCCAATTTATCACTTCACCGAGCGTAATAAATCTGCCCCAATGTTTGGGTTAAGCAATGGCTCTGCTTTCGGTGCTGTAACTGTATAGGGTGCCTGGACCATGCACTGTATTACAGGTAGTAGTGTGCAGGTTCACTACAGGTTGGCCCTTGGACTACTAATACCAAAGCCATTGGTAGACATTTGCTGGATCAGTACAGTTAAATCAGACAGCATAGAGGTTGCAGGGCAGTAAAGAGTCTGGCTGGGCCAAGGTACTTTTCGGAGGGTAAAGAAAGGTTATACTAAGGTATATTCGGGTGCTTGATGTATGAGACACTCTTGCTAAGCTGCAGCCAAAAATAGTCACTCCCTCAATAATACAAAAAAGCGTAAGGAAGGCTTTGCTCTAATAATAAAAGACAATGGTTGCTAGTAGCGATTGCATACAATTAAAAATGACATTTTAATAAAAAAGCACAGATATGTGTACAAACGACATATACCTGGCGGGATATAGCAAAGATGTATGTGGACACATCTGTAACATGAATTCATGTATGTTAATAAAATGGTATATATTACCCTGGGTATTGGGTCAGGTAGTAAGGTTTCATTGGAGGAGTCCGTTCCAGAAAGTTGCCCTTGTCTGTGTAAAAGTCCAGTCCAGCAAGAGTCTCTTTAGTATGGAGAGAGCAGTAGTGATGCAACTGATAATTCACCATTAGACAGGGGCGTAAGTTTATACCTGGCGCCCGGTGGCAAAATTGATGGGGGTGCCCCCTCCCCACCAGTGGCTGATCGGCAGCCAGAAAAGCCATTGGGTGAGAACATGGATAAAGGGGCAGTGGTAAACAGGGATCAGCAGCATAGATAGGGAGGAAGAAGAGGCACAGATTAGGGGCAACAGAGGAACAGAAGTGATGGCGACAGAGGCACAGATATAAGGGGGGGCAGAGTCAAGGATATGGGGAGGGGGCAAAGGAAAGATGAGAAAGGGCAAAAGCACATAGACAGAGAGGGTATAAGCACAGATATGGGGCAGGGGCACACAGACAGGGAGTGGTTACAGCAACATAAGTGAGGGGGGCAGATGCACAGATATGAGGGGGGCAGAGTCATGAATATGGGGAGGGGGCAAAGAGTAGATGGGAAAGTGCAAAATCACACATAAAGAGAGGGCATAGGCACAGATTTGATGAACGGGCAGGGGCACACAGACAGGGAGTGGTCAGAGGAACAGAAGTGAGGGGGGCAGAGGGACAGATATGGGGAGGGGGCAGTGCACATATATGGGGAAGGGACAGAGGCAGGAATGGTAAGGAGGACAGTGAAACATACTGTACAGCAGAGAAGGGATATACCTCTGTGCCCTGCAGCGCTGTCCCACTTGCAATGGCATCTTCTGTGTGTGTACAGTGCACTGACTGCAGAGCAGCACACTATACCCTGGAAATGGGAGCAGGAGGGAAGAGTGGAGGAGAGCAGGGGGCGGGCCAGGCAGCTGTAGAGGCAGAGCTGAAAGGGATCCGTTGTGATCCCAGAGAGTGGGGACCTGCATGTAAGAGTGAGTAGAGCAGGTGGCGTGGCCTGACTGGCAACTGGAGAGGTTGTGCTTTTGCAGAGCTCCTGACCGACGGTCATATAAACGGGCTTTTTTTTACATTTATCCCAAATTGCTGCGGACCGTAGCCCGCTTAGATACACTCTAACAGCAGCCTGCTCACATTGGGTGTTTCAGGCCTCGGAGCCGGGAAGTGCCTCCTGCATTTCTGCGGGTTGAGGCCTGTACACTCCACTGAAGCCGGGGACTAAATTTGCACTGGAGCCCGGAGGTGATGCCTAAGCCCTTTCATCCCGTGGGTCTGGCCCTCCCCCTGCACTGAAGACCTGCCGCTGCCCCCTCTCACCTGCTGCCCCAGAAGCGGACTTATAGGTGAGGCTGCCTCCTGCTGCGGTGGTGCGGCGCTGAGTCCCGGCGCTCGTGACCGGAAGTGCCGCGGCCGGGGATAGCTGTCCCCTTTCTCCTCCAGTGTATCTTTGTCGGCGGTGACTGACGCCTCCCGGCCCCTGCCGGCTCCTGGGGAGTAGCGCGCCGTGTCCTCTGGCGTGCTGCTGCTTCCTCTCCCCTGCTGCCTCGACCGCTAACTCTGGCGCCGGATCCCGGCTCCCGCGACCGGAAGTGCCGCGGCCAGGGTTGGCTGTCTCCTCTTTCCCCCAGTGGGTCTCTGTCTGCAGCGGCTGCTGCCTCCAAGCCCCGGCCGGCTCCTGAGGAATCTGATGAGCAGTCTTTACTGCTGTTCTGTGTGCACGCTCCCCCTGGCTATTTCTCCCTCCGCTTTTCAACAGATACCCCGCTGTTTGTATTTGTTGACACTGTCTGTGGACTGAGGTCTGCCTGGCAAAATCTACAGTGGGTCTACATTTTCATATACAGGGCACATACATTTAAAAAAAAATAAAACATAAAAAAAATGGAAAAGGAAAAAAAAACGGGGGGCGTGGCTTAGCAAGCTAACCGAGAGGACGCGTTTTGGCTGAGCTCTGGCAAAATCCCTATCATTTAGCCTCCTATTCAGTGCTAAATCCTGCCCAAACCCACTAGAACAACCGTCCCGTTACATACACTCGTTCGGGCAGCCGGGGGTGTGCTGCGGAGCCAGAGGACAGAGATTCTCTGCCCTTGCAGGTTGCGGCCCCCCCGTGACCAAGAAGCCGGGACCTGCCGGAGACCGCAGGGCGGACTTCAGCCCGTCTGGCGTCACGCACCCACTGACAGGGTGACAGTGAGACCTACAGCGACTGCCATCTTGAGCCTGCTCCCCGGCCTCCGGACAGCTGCTGACTCCGTGTGCCTCCCCAACTTAGCTACATCTTCTGTCTCATCTACCATAGTGGGGGGGTCTGTGCAGCACCCGCGGTGGACTTGCATCTGCCATTTTGTGATCCCGGACGCACTGTGGTCGTACCCGTCGGTTTGAACCCAGGGTGCAGCTATTGAGCTACCCCTCTTCTCTGCTACACCGGACCTGGATTTACTTCTTCAGTCCTAAGATGCCCAGACATGGTATCATTATGCTTCTCTGAATGTGTGACGCACGGCTGTCCTGATTTATTGATATTTACCTTTGTGACGACCGGTGGCTTCCCTTGCCCCCCCCTTTTTTTTGTGATATACCATAACTATTTTTCTTTGAAGATTGAATCTGCTTTCATGTGTTGATTATGGCACAGAACAAGAAGAAAAATCCCCCAGCTTCTACAAATTTTTTTGGCAACAAAGCTAAAAGTGCCGCTTCTCAAATGGCTTCTCCGGAATCTCCCTCCTCCCCTGTCTCTTCGGTACCGAGCATTGATCCACAGATCCAAGCAGTAATGACGGGCCTTTTGGAAGGCGTCCAATCGGCCTTTAAACAAGAACTGTCTAAAGCGGTATCGGAATTTAAAACTGAGATTGCTTCTCTGGGCAACAGAACGGATAAGGAACTTTGCAGGCTTCATGAGGAGGTGGAATGGTTAAAGGAACGCCAAGAAAACCAAGAAAATCGTTCGCGCCGTAATAATCTTAGAATCCGCCATGTGCCGGAATCGATCCAGAGTTCGGCGTTTCCTGCTTTCTTAAAAGATCTGTTCCAATTTCTAGTGCCTGAACTTACTGAAGAGGACTGCATGTGCGACAGAGCGCATAGAGCTCTACGTTCCAAACCCTCTCCGTCTCAACCACCTAGAGACGTGATAATACGCCTACACTACTACCGCTCCAAAGAAAGAATCCTATCATTAATCCGTGATACCCAAGACATTACTTTTCGAGAGATACAGATTCAAATATTTCAGGATCTGGCACCCTCGACGATCCAAAAACGTCGAGATCTCCAACCAATCACAAGAGTCCTCCGTCAACAACAAATTCGTTATCGTTGGGGATTCCCTTTTATGCTTCATGTTTTTGCCAACAACACGGTTCATGCTATTAAAACCCTGACGCAGGGACAGGAGCTATTGGATAAGCTTGATATTCTTCCGGATGAGGCTTCTTCTTCCGCTACTTCTGCATTTCCCCGAAGCCTCAACGTCCCCTACCACCGCAGCTGGAGTGGACAAGGGTGACCCGTCGACAAGAAAAGACTGGCGAACATACTTGAAAATGACTGGCTGCACCGGGGCTCTCCATGGTTTTGTTGGTGATTTTTATATGTTACCTCATGGTCTTTATTGATGGGCAGGCGTGTCCTTTTGCACAATCTGACTGCAATAATGATATCCTTTCAATAGTTATGTCATAATGTGATAGATGTAGCCTTCTACACACTGTGATTTTTGATGAGAGTATGTTTCGGTGTGTTGCCTTTTTTTTTTTTTTTTTGTCCCTTCCTCCCTCTCTCTTCTCCCCACAGGTTCGACGACGATAACCCCCTCATGATGTTGGGGACTTGTTTTAAATGTTTAAGCTCGGGCTGAAATCTATAGGTTCAGGTTTTCAAACAGCCGTGTTATATGTTTTTGCCACTACCCATGCTCCCTTTCTTAATTGTTCATTTTGATGGATTGTATTTTTTGTGGCGGTCCCTACGCGGGACCCATCTTTACAGGGTTCTTGCCCATATGGGCTCTTCTCTCCTATTTAACTTTTTTCTCTTGACTGTATCTTTATTCCTCCCTTTTTCTGTTTCTTTTTTCCATCTTTGGGGCGGTCCTCGGCGGATTGTGAGGACTGACTTTCCTTTCATTATAGAATGTCGACCGTGGCAGGTTATGTTAGGATCCTCCCTTGTAGTACCCTATGGCACTTAAGCTTCTCTCCATTAACGTAAACGGACTCAATTCCCCTAGGAAACGCACTATTGTCCTGAGTGCATGCAGACGGGAGAAAGTAGATATAGTATTTCTTCAGGAGACTCACCTCACTGGTCATCACTCACAGCTTAAAGGTAAACAATTCTCTCAGACTTTCTTTGCATCCGCCAATTGCAAGCAACGAGGCGTTGCTATCCTAATTCATCGCAGCATCCCGTTTTTACATACCCACACAATAGCAGACCCAGAGGTACGCTATATAATGGTGTCAGGCACTATTAGGTCAGAGACCCTGACTATGATCTCAACATATGCTCCCAACCAAGACCAGTCCCAGTTCTTTCACTCACTATTTAGACATGTCGGTAGATCTGCGCAGGGACACATAGTTTTGGGGGGAGACTTCAATACTATACTTTTGGATAGACTCATTCTCGGCACCTCTCCTCATCCTCATAAACTGACTCCCGCCTCCTTGAAGGCCTCAAACACTCTTATTTCTTCCCTGAAGCAATACAGTTTGTGTGACTCTTGGCGTTTAAAACATTCCTCGGCAAAGGATTACACTCACTTTTCAGCTCCTCATAAACTGTACTCGCGGATAGATATGTTACATATATCTCACTCTATCTCTTCTCTGGTTGTTGATGCAGGGATAACACCATTCATATGGACCGACCACTCTGGGGTCTATATCCTATTGGATATCTATAGAATCCCTCGTGGGGAGCGCAAGTGGCGACTCAATTACTCTATTTTACAACACCCCTCCACTCAAGCTGAAATTAAGGTGGCCATACAACATTATTTTGAGGACAACTCCTCCCCTGATATCTCTCCTGGGGTTCTTTGGGAAGCTCATAAGGCCACTCTTCGGGGTCATCTAATAGCCAAATCTGTTGCGATTAAAAAAAAGGCTACCCAGGAAATCTCTTCCATTGAATCTCAAATAGCTTCTTTAACTGCACAATACAGACAGTCTCCTTGTGCTACCTTACTGTCACAAATTGACAGACTCAAAGGTCAATTAAATACTTTATTGTCTAATCGTGCAGCGACTATTCTCCAGAAACTACGGCAACGTTTTTACGACAAAGCCGATAAAGTAGATACAGTCCTGGCAAACAAATTGAGAAGTCAACAGGCGAAAAATATGATCACTAAAATGTATTCTAGCAAACTGAAATCTTACACTTATGATCCCAAGGTTATGGTGGATGAATTCAAAGAATATTATACTTCGCTTTACAATCTGCCAGACCCAAACTTGTCTTCCCCTAATAGAGCCGAGGAGGTGCAATCATATTTGTCATCAACACCTTTGCCCCGCATTTCCGAATCCCAGCTTTTAGTACTAAACAAACCCATTTCTATAGAGGAGACGACAATGGCTATTCAGTCAATGAGATCTTCAGCAGCCCCAGGCCCTGATGGGCTGACTGCCCAAATTTATAAGACATTTCTCACGGAACTGGTACCCCACCTTACATCTCTCTTCAATAACATTTTGGATGGAGCATCATTTGACTCGGCTACTACTCAGGCTGGTATTGTGGTAATCCTGAAGCCCGATAGGGACCCCACACTTTGCCAAAACTATAGACCAATATCTCTGCTAAACGTTGACCTGAAAATTTACGCTAAGATTTTGGCCTCTCGTTTGGCTCCCCTTCTTTCTTACTTGGTCCACCCCGACCAGGTAGGTTTTATTCCTGGTCGACAGGCACCCGATAACACCAGGAGAACTATTGACTTATTGCACTCTATTCACAAGCACAAAACACCCGCCCTCCTAATGGCGTTGGATGCGGAGAAGATGTTTGACCGTATTTCGTGGCCTTCGCAGTTCTCCGTACTATGGGGTTCTCTGGAAAATTTTACGATGGTATTTCGGCTTTATACTGATCTCCAACGGCAAGAGTCTTCGTTAACCAAATAACATCCTCGGGCTTCGGGATAGCCAATGGTACTAGACAAGGTTGCCCACTCTCGCCCCTGATTTTTGCGTTAGTAATGGACCCCTAGCTGCCAGGATTCGCAGCAACCCAACTATCTCGGGGGTGAGAGTTGGCTCCTCAGAGCACAAAGTAGCCTTATATGCAGATGATGTTTTAATTTCTCTTTCCGACCCTATCCAGGCTTTACAACCACTACTTTCTGAAATCGGTCTTTACTCCTTATATTCAGGTTACAAAATTAATACGAGTAAGACTGAGGTACTTGATTTCTACATACCAGCTCCCACCAAACGTGTGTTGGAAACGTCATTCCCCATTCATTGGCATAAACAAAAGATAAAATACTTGGGTATTTTCTTGACACGTAGCCTTCACCAGCTTTTCCAGGCCAATTTCCCGTGCATTCTAGACCAAATCAAATCCGACCTTCAAGCGTGGTCGTCTCGATATATCATGGATCGGTAGAATGAATTCGGTGAAGATGAATGTTCTTCCTCGGCTCTTATATCTCTTTCAAACTCTGCCAATTTATATACCTCCCTACGTTTTCAAATTTTTACAATTTCAAACTTCTCACTTTGTTTGGAATGGCAAGTGCCCTAAAGTTAGGTTGAAAATATTACAGCGACCTTCGCACGCTGGAGGACTGGGTATTCCCGACTTTAAGAGATACTACTTGGCATCCCAACTGGCTCAATGTGTCCAATGGTGCCGCTCTGATATGAAAAAGGTTTGGGTCGATATTGAAGCTGATGAATTGGGTCTTACCACCACCTCCTCCCTCCTTTGGCTAACTAGAGAGACCCGCCCACGGTCTGTGAGGGCACATCCTATTGTTTCTCGTTCCTTATCTATCTGGGATTTTGCCAATAGGAAATATAAACTGGCCCCCACTCCATCTCCGATAATTTCCCTATTTCATAACCCTGATTTCCCTCCCAGGATGGTTAAAACATCCTTTGCCTGCTGGAAGCTGAACGACATTCTATTTCTTAATGATATCACTAGAGACCTCCAATTTCCCCAGTTTTCTCAGATTCAGGAGAGAGTAGATCTCCCATCCAAAGATTTCTTCTGTTTTCTACAGATCAGACACTTTCACTCTACAAAGGGTAATCTATTGGTTAATATGCCCCTTACCAATTTTGAAACTCTTTGCCTACGTCGCTCCTCTACTAAAGGTCTAATTTCTACCTTATATACGTTAATGACTGAGGAAGCCCCCGCCATACGAGACCCCCATGAATCGGCTTGGGAAAAGGATTTAGGCATCCAGTTAGATCCTGAAGAATGGGAGGAGATCTGGGGAAATGCCACCTCAAGCTCAATTTGTGTCAAGGTAAAAGAAAATATTTATAAAATTCTGTATAGGTGGTACTATGTGCCCTCCCGTTTAAGTGCTATGTACCCGAATACCTCAGATAGTTGTTGGAGGGGCTGTCAAGAGGAGGGCACCTTTATTCACATATGGTGGTCCTGTCCGAAACTAACTGCACTTTGGAAAGAAATCATCGCTCTTAATTCACAGATCCTTGAAATCTCCGTCCCCCTCGACCCTAAATTTGTACTACTCTCATTGGGTTTCCCGGCATTAAATAGGCATCAAAATAAACTGATTCGGCACATAATTTCAGCTACTACATGCCAAATAGCTGTAGACTAGAAGAAACCCACTGCACCCTCATTACAAACCGTTCTCTCTCGTATATGGTACATTTATAAAATGGAGTAAATGACAAGCTTAATTAATCACTCCGCCTCTTCATTTGGCAGAGTGTGGGGTCCTTGGATGGCTTCCCAGAATGCTCAGTCTCCTTTTTTCTGAAACTGCCCAGGCCTGGTATTAATTATTGATACGTCCTCTCCCCCCTCCGAGGTCCTGCCCCAGGGATACTATCTTTTTCTCTTGCTCTTTTTTTCTCCTTTCTTCCTTCTTTCTTTCTTTCTTTCTTTCTTTCTTTCTTTCTTTCTTTCTTTCTTTCTTTCTTTCTTTCTTTCTTTCTTTCTCTCTTTCTCTCTTTCTCTCTTTCTCTTTCAGCTTATACCGGTTCTCTGACCGGTTCAATTGAGGAACTCTTCCTCGTCCCTCACTTATGTTAAAAATGGATCACTATATGTCAATTACCAATATAGCATTAATGTTTCTTATTCTGATATTTGTGATTGCATCACCGGTAATTATCTTTTGTTAATGGTATTGTGTTGTGACCATCTCAATAAATTGTTTATTATTAAAAAAAAAAAGAGTGAGTAGGGCAACAATCCTAACTTTATCTAGCAAGTGCCAGGGATCCCTGTGGTGATCTGCAGAACACCATCCTATACAATTGAGTGTGTGCAGGTCGGGTATGGGGCCAGCTGTCATGGGGGCGGGGCTTCAGACGGGCATTGCTAGCCAGCCTGTCACCATTTATACACAGTGAGTGAGTGTGTGGTGAGCCTCTGCCCACTGCAGATGCCGGCACCGGGCACAACTTGGTATGTATATAGTATATGGCCAGCCCTAGGAGCATAGTTGCTTGCCTCCTAGCTCAACCCGCGACTGTGTTGCAGGGTCTGCTCATCTGTGCCCACCTGATCGCTGGAGCCTGGCGGCAAATGACTCATTTGCCTCCGGGACTTCCGCCACTGCCGTTAGAGGAGAAAGCAGCTTGAAAACGGCCCATTGTAAGTGGTTCCTCATGCAATACGTGTTGATATTAAGTTGGTAATCTCTCTGAGTCTCTTCTGATAAGATTTTTTATTATTGCTGTGTGCACCTTAACAGTACAACCACATTCTCTCTCCCTTATGTTTCTGGACTGGACTTTTACACAGACAAGGGCCACTTTCTGGAACAGAATCCACCAATGAAACCTTACTACAGTATATTTCCTGACCCAATACCCAGGATAATATATACCATTTTATTAACATACATGAATTCATGTTATATGTTGTTTGTACACATATCTGTTCTTTTTTTATTAAAATGTCATTTTTCATTGTATGCAATCGCTACTAGCAACCATTGTCCTTTACTTTTTAGGGGGTGTGGCCTAACCACAGGAGGCGTGGCCCTTCACCCTAAGAATAAATACAGAAAAAATTGTACTTTAAGTGCCTCCCTGGCCACACTGCAGCCCAGCACACGGCAGCATGTACTGGGCTGAGAAGAAGAGCTGCAGCTGATGCTGCCAGGTAAGGGGTTCACGAGGGACCTGGGACCCCACTGTGCCCCTCCATCAGTCCTGGGCCTGGGTAAATAGTACTATCTCCCTCCTCCCCTCTGCGCCACTGAGTGCTTGACAGGTAGTTGTGTAAGGCTCCAGCTGCATTACCAGAAAACCAACAAAAAGAGACCATTTACTAAATTGTATAATGTACAGTGTTAAATTGAATCAGGTGGCACCCATATAATTAACGAGTATCCAATAGGTCTTTTTCTTGTTGATTACTTACATTATGGGCCTAAGTCAGACCTGATCGCTGTTGTCCGAATTCACACAGTGGCTGATTATTGAATGACCGCAATGCGCAGGTGCCAAACACCGACAGAATGGTGCACATGCAAGGTGATTGACAGGAAGCAGACATTTGAGGGTTGTAACTGCCCGTTTTCTGGGAATGTCAGGAAAAACGAAGGCGTGCCCAAGCGTTTTCAGGGAGGGTGTGTGACGTCAGCTCCGACACCGATCAGCCTGTTTGTATCGCACTGTAGGAGTAAGTTCTGGGCTACGCATAGGGTGCGCAGACTGGAAAAATCATTCGATAGTGAGTTGCAAACGGATTTGAAGATGTACACTGTCTAGTGAATTTTTCGCACGGCGTACGCATGCATTTGCACACTTGCACGGGGCGGGTTTTCACTCTCAATGGGCGGCAGCTATCTGATCGCAGACCTCTGCAAAAACGCAGAGGAGCCATCAGGTCTGAATTAGGTCCTATGTTGTAAGAGCTCTTATAAACTGTCATACGTTTATTAAGGAGAATTTGTTTTTTTTTTAGGTAAAGCATACAAGAACATTTCATTATGGATTTCATGATTTAAAACTGCTAATAAATACATACTGTAGCACCTTTCTGTAAAATGTTCACTTTAAATATACTCTGCAGAAAGTTAGTTGGTACTGCTACAAACATACTCATATGATGCAAAGACATATTTTGAGTTAGATTTCCATAAAATGCACTGTTTTTGCTGGTTACACAGTAGAATGTATATATGTAGTATGATGATGTACAGTATTTACTTAGAATTTTTACTACCAGCTACAGTATGTAAATGACCACTTTTTTTTTTGCAAACTGTTTATGTAATTATTTTCTTTATTAGAAACAAAATGTAATCATCATATAAAGTTTTCCTAATTTTAGCTATTGTTATATGTAACCTATAGGCAACCTTAATCCAACTATTCAAATGTGTGCATTATTTGGCCATTCAGCTTTTGACTTTACTGTCTATTAGTAAAACAAAGTGTAAAATATATAAATACTATTATTGATGTGCTCTTTATTATTATATTTTGTTATGATACATTATACATATATGCCAAAATAGATTTTGAGTTTCATTTTAAAATCACAAGGTGATGTGACTTCTATTTGAAGTTCTAAATCTGGTGAATTCATACACAAATCGACTCAAAAATTATTTAAAAATTACTGAAAACTGAGTTAATTAAACAAATGCTTTTCTATTGGCAAACACATGTCATATGCACAAATTACCCACAAACACCTTAATTCCTGTGCTAATTTGCATATTTATTTATTTTTAAATAATTGCTGTGCCTTTAAATACCATTATTTATGCAGCCAGAGTGCCCCATATACTTTTCTCCCATGTGTTATTCCATCATATTGAGGTTTCAGACAATTCCACATGATTTAAAATCAAATAGAACTGTTTCTGAATGTTCTATTGTAAATGGTGATCTTTGGTCGATTTTTATTTCTATTGAGGTTCTATTTTCAAATCAACTGTTAGTAAATGAGGTTTTCCTATTGATGTATATGGGTAAGTACTGATGGTCTATTTGAGGTTCTGTTTGTGTGTGAAGTCAAATTTCTGGCGATTTTGAGTCGGTTTTGTCTTTAATAAATACCTGATTGTCAAAATCACCGCCAAATCACCTCAAAATCAAATGGAACAGAAAATCGACCCTTAGTAAATTTACCCCTTGAACTCTCAGTGCCAGATCTAGGAAAGCAAAAATGAATGTGACTATCAATGATAACAAATGTTCCAGTCATCAGTTTTATACATAAATCTCAAAATCCAGTTATTCATTTTTATAGAAAAAAATAAATTGAGCCACCTCTGTCACTATGGTCCTGCGCAATCAAAGATCAGGTATAGATGAGACTTTCTTTTCTCCCTTTTGTTCCGTCTGGATGCCTTACACCTCCTTCATTGATTGCCCTTAGCCTATTGTTGCCGGTATCTAAAGTACCTTTTTTTCTCAGTGTTTCCTTAGTAGTGATTTCCTTTGCCTAAGCTAGTTTTATAGATGACAAGGCACCAGTGTCACTTATTCATTGTTCCTCTAATTAATCACTATTATTTTAGTTATTAGTCTATTAAGTAAAGAGTTAAAAGAGTATACATTTATACTGTTATTGTTCATTATTATTAATAGAGATGAGCGGGTTCGGTTTCTCTGAATCCGAACCCGCCAGAACTTCATGTTTTTTTTCACGGGTCCGAGCGACTCGGATCTTCCCGCCTTGCTCGGTTAACCCGAGCGCGCCCGAACGTCATCATGACGCTGTCGGATTCTCGCGAGGCTCGGATTCTATCGCGAGACTCGGATTCTATATAAGGAGCCGCGCGTCGCCGCCATTTTCACACGTGCATTGAGATTGATAGGGAGAGGACGTGGCTGGCGTCCTCTCCATTTAGATTATAAGAGACTGAGAGAGATTTACTGGAGCTGACTAGGAGGAGTACTGTTACTGTAGAAGTGTAGAGACTGAGTGGAGAGAGTTTACTAGTGAGGACAGTGCAGTTTACTTTATAATCCGTTCTCTGCCTGAAAAAAGCGATACACAGCACACAGTGACTCAGTCACATACCATATCTGTGTGCACTGCTCAGGCTCAGGCCAGTGTGCTGCATCATCTATTATCTATATATAATATTATATATATCTGTCTGACTGCTCAGCTCACACAGCTTATAATTGTGGGGGAGACTGGGGAGCACTACTGCAGTGCCAGTTATAGGTTATAGCAGGAGCCAGGAGTACATAATATATTATATAGTGAGTGACCACCAGACACACAGTGCAGTTTATTTAATATATCCGTTCTCTGCCTGAAAAAAGCGATACACACAGTGACTCAGTCAGTCACATACCATATCTGTGTGCACTGCTCAGGCTCAGGCCAGTGTGCTGCATCATCTATTATCTATATATAATATTATATATATCTGTCTGACTGCTCAGCTCACACAGCTTATAATTGTGGGGGAGACTGGGGAGCACTACTGCAGTGCCAGTTATAGGTTATAGCAGGAGCCAGGAGTACATAATATATTATATAGTGAGTGACCACCAGACACACAGTGCAGTTTATTTAATATATCCGTTCTCTGCCTGAAAAAAGCGATACACACAGTGACTCAGTCAGTCACATACCATATCTGTGTGCACTGCTCAGGCTCAGGCCAGTGTGCTGCATCATCTATTATCTATATATAATATTATATATATCTGTCTGACTGCTCAGCTCACACAGCTTATAATTGTGGGGGAGACTGGGGAGCACTACTGCAGTGCCAGTTATAGGTTATAGCAGGAGCCAGGAGTACATAATATATTATATAGTGAGTGACCACCAGACACACAGTGCAGTTTATTTAATATATCCGTTCTCTGCCTGAAAAAAGCGATACACACAGTGACTCAGTCAGTCACATACCATATCTGTGTGCACTGCTCAGGCTCAGGCCAGTGTGCTGCATCATCTATATATATTATATATCTGTCTGACTGCTCAGCTCACACAGCTTATAATTGTGGGGGAGACTGGGGAGCACTACTGCAGTGCCAGTTATAGGTTATAGCAGGAGCCAGGAGTACATATTATATTAAAATTAAACAGTGCACACTTTTGCTGCAGGAGTGCCACTGCGAGTGTGACTGACCAGTGACCTGACCACACTGACCACCAGTATAGTTAGTAGTATACTTATATTGTGATTGCCTGAAAAAGTTAAACACTCGTCGTGTGACTTCACTTGTGTGTTTTTTTTTTTTTTATTCTATAAAAATAAAACTCATTCTGCTGACAGACAGTGTCCAGCAGGTCCGTCATTATATAATATATAATATATACCTGTCCGGCTGCAGTAGTGATATATATATATTTTTTATATCATTTATCATCCAGTCGCAGCAGACACAGTACGGTAGTTCACGGCTGTGGCTACCTCTGTGTCTCTGCACTCGGCAGGCAGTCCGTCCATAATTGTAATACCACCTAACCGTGGATTTTTTTCATTCTTCTTTATACATACATAGTTACATAGACATCTTCTCTTTATCAACCAGTCTATATTAGCTGCAAACACAGTACAGTACGGTAGTTCACGGCTGTGGCTACCTCTGTGTCTGCACTCGGCAGGCAGTCCATCCATAATTGTATACCACCTAACCGTGGTTTTTTTTCATTCTTCTTTATACATACATAGTTACATAGACATCTTCTCTTTATCAACCAGTCTATATTAGCTGCAGACACAGTACAGTACGGTAGTTCACGGCTGTGGCTACCTCTGTGTCTGCACTCGGCAGGCAGTCCGTCCATAATTGTATACCACCTAACCGTGGATTTTTTTCAGTCTTCTTTATACATACATAGTTACATAGACATCTTCTCTTTATCAACCAGTCTATATTAGCTGCAGACACAGTACAGTACGGTAGTTCACGGCTGTGGCTACCTCTGTGTCTGCAGTCGGCAGGCAGTCCATAATTGTATACTAGTATCCATCTCCATTGTTTACCTGAGGTGCCTTTTAGTTGTGCCTATTAAAATATGGAGAACAAAAATGTTGAGGTTCCAAAATTAGGGAAAGATCAAGATCCACTTCCACCTCGTGCTGAAGCTGCTGCCACTAGTCATGGCCGAGACGATGAAATGCCAGCAACGTCGTCTGCCAAGGCCGATGCCCAATGTCATAGTACAGAGCATGTCAAATCCAAAACACCAAATATCAGAAAAAAAAGGACTCCAAAACCTAAAATAAAATTGTCGGAGGAGAAGCGTAAACTTGCCAATATGCCATTTACCACACGGAGTGGCAAGGAACGGCTGAGGCCCTGGCCTATGTTCATGGCTAGTGGTTCAGCTTCACATGAGGATGGAAGCACTCAGCCTCTCGCTAGAAAAATGAAAAGACTCAAGCTGGCAAAAGCAGCACAGCAAAGAACTGTGCATTCTTCGAAATCCCAAATCCACAAGGAGAGTCCAATTGTGTCGGTTGCGATGCCTGACCTTCCCAACACTGGACGTGAAGAGCATGCGCCTTCCACCATTTGCACGCCCCCTGCAAGTGCTGGAAGGAGCACCCGCAGTCCAGTTCCTGATAGTCAGATTGAAGATGTCAGTGTTGAAGTACACCAGGATGAGGAGGATATGGGTGTTGCTGGCGCTGGGGAGGAAATTGACCAGGAGGATTCTGATGGTGAGGTGGTTTGTTTAAGTCAGGCACCCGGGGAGACACCTGTTGTCCGTGGGAGGAATATGGCCGTTGACATGCCAGGTGAAAATACCAAAAAAATCAGCTCTTCGGTGTGGAGGTATTTCACCAGAAATGCGGACAACAGGTGTCAAGCCGTGTGTTCCCTTTGTCAAGCTGTAATAAGTAGGGGTAAGGACGTTAACCACCTCGGAGTCGGAACATCCTCCCTTATACGTCACCTGCAGCGCATTCATAATAAGTCAGTGACAAGTTCAAAAACTTTGGGTGACAGCGGAAGCAGTCCACTGACCAGTAAATCCCTTCCTCTTGTAACCAAGCTCACGCAAACCACCCCACCAACTCCCTCAGTGTCAATTTCCTCCTTCCCCAGGAATGCCAATAGTCCTGCAGGCCATGTCACTGGCAATTCTGACGAGTCCTCTCCTGCCTGGGATTCCTCCGATGCATCCTTGCGTGTAACGCCTACTGCTGCTGGCGCTGCTGTTGTTGCCGCTGGGAGTCGATGGTCATCCCAGAGGGGAAGTCGTAAGCCCACTTGTACTACTTCCAGTAAGCAATTGACTGTTCAACAGTCCTTTGCGAGGAAGATGAAATATCACAGCAGTCATCCTACTGCAAAGCGGATAACTGAGGCCTTGACAACTATGTTGGTGTTAGACGTGCGTCCGGTATCCGCCGTTAGTTCACAGGGAACTAGACAATTTATTGAGGCAGTGTGCCCCCGTTACCAAATACCATCTAGGTTCCACTTCTCTAGGCAGGCGATACCGAGAATGTACACGGACGTCAGAAAAAGACTCACCAGTGTCCTAAAAAATGCAGTTGTACCCAATGTCCACTTAACCACGGACATGTGGACAAGTGGAGCAGGGCAGGGTCAGGACTATATGACTGTGACAGCCCACTGGGTAGATGTATGGACTCCCGCCGCAAGAACAGCAGCGGCGGCACCAGTAGCAGCATCTCGCAAACGCCAACTCTTTCCTAGGCAGGCTACGCTTTGTATCACCGCTTTCCAGAATACGCACACAGCTGAAAACCTCTTACGGCAACTGAGGAAGATCATCGCGGAATGGCTTACCCCAATTGGACTCTCCTGTGGATTTGTGGCATCGGACAACGCCAGCAATATTGTGTGTGCATTAAATATGGGCAAATTCCAGCACGTCCCATGTTTTGCACATACCTTGAATTTGGTGGTGCAGAATTTTTTTAAAAACGACAGGGGCGTGCAAGAGATGCTGTCGGTGGCCAGAAGAATTGCGGGACACTTTCGGCGTACAGGCACCACGTACAGAAGACTGGAGCACCACCAAAAACTACTGAACCTGCCCTGCCATCATCTGAAGCAAGAAGTGGTAACGAGGTGGAATTCAACCCTCTATATGCTTCAGAGGTTGGAGGAGCAGCAAAAGGCCATTCAAGCCTATACAATTGAGCACGATATAGGAGGTGGAATGCACCTGTCTCAAGTGCAGTGGAGAATGATTTCAACGTTGTGCAAGGTTCTGATGCCCTTTGAACTTGCCACACGTGAAGTCAGTTCAGACACTGCCAGCCTGAGTCAGGCCATTCCCCTCATCAGGCTTTTGCAGAAGAAGCTGGAGGCATTGAAGAAGGAGCTAAAAGGGAGCGATTCCGCTAGGCATGTGGGACTTGTGGATGCAGCCCTTAATTCGCTTAACAAGGATTCACGGGTGGTCAATCTGTTGAAATCAGAGCACTACATTTTGGCCACCGTGCTCGATCCTAGATTTAAAGCCTACCTTGGATCTCTCTTTCCGGCAGACACAAGTCTGCTGGGGTTGAAAGACCTGCTGGTGACAAAATTGTCAAGTCAAGCGGAACGCGACCTGTCAACATCTCCTCCTTCACATTCTCCCGCAACTGGGGGTGCGAGGAAAAGGCTCAGAATTCCGAGCCCACCCGCTGGCGGTGATGCAGGGCAGTCTGGAGCGACTGCTGATGCTGACATCTGGTCCGGACTGAAGGACCTGACAACGATTACGGACATGTCGTCTACTGTCACTGCATATGATTCTCTCAACATTGATAGAATGGTGGAGGATTATATGAGTGACCGCATCCAAGTAGGCACGTCACACAGTCCGTACTTATACTGGCAGGAAAAAGAGGCAATTTGGAGGCCCTTGCACAAACTGGCTTTATTCTACCTAAGTTGCCCTCCCACAAGTGTGTACTCCGAAAGAGTGTTTAGTGCCGCCGCTCACCTTGTCAGCAATCGGCGTACGAGGTTACATCCAGAAAATGTGGAGAAGATGATGTTCATTAAAATGAATTATAATCAATTCCTCCGCGGAGACATTGACCAGCAGCAATTGCCTCCACAAAGTACACAGGGAGCTGAGATGGTGGATTCCAGTGAGGACGAATTGATAATCTGTGAGGAGGGGGATGTACACGGTGATATATCGGAGGGTGAAGATGAGGTGGACATCTTGCCTCTGTAGAGCCAGTTTGTGCAAGGAGAGATTAATTGCTTCTTTTTTGGGGGGGGTCCAAACCAACCCGTCATATCAGTCACAGTCGTGTGGCAGACCCTGTCACTGAAATGATGGGTTGGTTAAAGTGTGCATGTCCTGTTTTGTTTATACAACATAAGGGTGGGTGGGAGGGCCCAAGGACAATTCCATCTTGCACCTCTTTTTTCTTTTCTTTTTCTTTGCATCATGTGCTGATTGGGGAGGGTTTTTTGGAAGGGACATCCTGCGTGACACTGCAGTGCCACTCCTAGATGGGCCCGGTGTTTGTGTCGGCCACTAGGGTCGCTAATCTTACTCACACAGTCAGCTACCTCATTGCGCCTCTTTTTTCTTTGCGTCATGTGCTGTTTGGGGAGGGTTTTTTGGAAGGGACATCCTGCGTGACACTGCAGTGCCACTCCTAGATGGGCCCGGTGTTTGTGTCGGCCACTAGGGTCGCTAATCTTACTCACACAGCTACCTCATTGCGCCTCTTTTTTTCTTTGCGTCATGTGCTGTTTGGGGAGGGTTTTTTGGAAGGGACATCCTGCGTGACACTGCAGTGCCACTCCTAGATGGGCCCGGTGTTTGTGTCGGCCACTAGGGTCGCTAATCTTACTCACACAGCTACCTCATTGCGCCTCTTTTTTTCTTTGCGTCATGTGCTGTTTGGGGAGGGTTTTTTGGAAGGGCCATCCTGCGTGACACTGCAGTGCCACTCCTAGATGGGCCTGGTGTTTGTGTCGGCCACTAGGGTCGCTAATCTTACTCACACAGCTACCTCATTGCGCCTCTTTTTTTCTTTGCGTCATGTGCTGTTTGGGGAGGGTTTTTTGGAAGGGACATCCTGCGTGACACTGCAGTGCCACTCCTAGATGGGCCCGGTGTTTGTGTCGGCCACTAGGGTCGCTTATCTTACTCACACAGCGACCTCGGTGCAAATTTTAGGACTAAAAATAATATTGTGAGGTGTGAGGTATTCAGAATAGACTGAAAATGAGTGTAAATTATGGTTTTTGAGGTTAATAATACTTTGGGATCAAAATGACCCCCAAATTCTATGATTTAAGCTGTTTTTTAGTGTTTTTTGAAAAAAACACCCGAATCCAAAACACACCCGAATCCGACAAAAAAAATTCGGTGAGGTTTTGCCAAAACGCGTTCGAACCCAAAACACGGCCGCGGAACCGAACCCAAAACCAAAACACAAAACCCGAAAAATTTCAGGCGCTCATCTCTAATTATTAATTAGAATGTGTTTGGTTAGACCCAAGTCCTGGCTCAGGTCTTCTCGACAAGTTCAGATCTCAAAACAAGTGAAAATTTAATTTTCCTGGAAATCTTGGATCTCCTGTGTTTTGGATTGCATATAAGAGTCTGCCCCTCGTGATCAGGTGACGTTTCACTCAGGAGAGTGTAGGGAGAGGTTCTGGACTTCAGACAGGGCATCTTCGAGAGGAGAAGGCTTGTGTGCAGTCTCCTTCTGGGCTACCTCCTCTCGAGCCAACAGCACTCTTGACTCTGGGCACTAGGGTCTTTAGGGGACCCTACCACTGTCCCAGAATCTAGTGCGAATGCACAGGTCTCCGGGAACATGGCGTGGCAGCCATTTTCCCAGTGATTCTCCTACTGCACATGCTTGAAACACTGGGAAAATGTCTGCCATGCCATTTTCCCAGTGATTTCTGTAACGCTGCTGCTATAACTTGGGACTAAAATAACACCATTAGGATGCTAATCGAACAACTTTAGGAGGATAGGGTGAATTGTAATAGATAGATGGAGTAGGTGGGAAGATTGACTGCAAGCATCTTTGTCAGCATGTTTGTCAGACACAATAGCCGCATTTGCAATTGAGCGCACTGCAAAGCAAACTGCAAACAGGCTACTGTGTGTTTGTTATACACTAGTAGCACTTGAAATCCAGGCTATGTGTTGAACTTGCATTTGGTTTTAACTTTTAACAAGGATATCTGCACTGCAGTATATCATAGTTGCCTACCCTCCCTCATTCTGCAGGAGACTCCATGAAATAGTAGCAATCTCCCTCACTCCCTGAACAGTCCAGCAATCTCCCTCATTGCACCTTATCCCCATTATGCAGCTGTTACATTCTTAGGGTAAGAAAAGAAATCAGAGATACAGTACATACATTCAAATGGGATCATCAGTGCCATTACCCTGTATTGGCTATAAGGCACAATGATCCCTATGGCTACATGCATATCAAATAAGGTTTCTCGTGGCCATTTACAGTATATGGAAGCTCTTCTAAAACACAATACACAAACAAATCCTGAAAAATATTGGTGTCTTTTCTTCAACAAGTAGATATTACAAACTTTGGCGCTTATTTACATTGGGACGTAAGTCATTTTCATGACACGCCTCTCAGATGTAGCAGTACACGTCCACACTGATAGGTGTTACGTTCACAATCTCCCTGAAATGCTTTTTCAAAAGTAGGCAAGTATGCAGTATATATTGTCACATGCATATGTGGGCAGAGACAGTGTGATTTTAGGATTCCAAGCAATACTGTGCTGTATCTGAATAAGTTGCACCCAGGACTGCCATCCGAAATTGTGGGGCCCGGGACTGACAAAATAGACAGGGCCCCCCTCCAAAAACAAAGAAAAAAGATTCTGCCACACCGCTACACCCCAGGAAAGGCTTGTTTTAAGTTCTCTATGCGCATCAGCCCGTTGTTGTTGTGCAGCCTGTGCAGCACTCCAGGTATTGGCAGAAGGAGCCAGGGGTGGGCCCCCTCTCTATAAGGGCCCGGGACTCCAGTCCCTGCAGTCCCCCCTGATGGCTGCCATGGCTGCACCCCAAATAAAGTGTTGGGTATGGGTGACGCCAGGATCCCGATGTTTAGAGTGCTGGTGGTGGTGGTGGTGGGGGGGGGGGGACGAGCGCAACAGGCTCGCTGTGCTCGCAATGCAGCGGACATGGTGGCTTGCTGCACTCACCACAGGTTCTATTCCCACTCTATGGGTGTCGTGGACAACTACAAGTGGGAATAGTCCCTGTTAGTCGGCATGCTGACTGTCGGGCTTTACACCGGGTGGTATTCGGTATCACATAACCGCATCCCCAAATAAGACCTGTTTTCCTGTTACAAAGAAAATAAATATTGCAAAAAATATATATTTTATTATAATTAAATTTAAACCTTACCTTATCTCAGGTGTGTGTTTTAGAGGCAGCCTATATTACTGTACTTAGGCGGTAATTCAGAACTGATCGTAGCAGCAAATTTGTTAGCAGTTGGGCAAAACCAAGGGGGTCATTCTGAGTTGATCGCACGTAGCAACTTTTTGCTGCCCGTGCGATCAACTAGACGCCGCCTATGGGGGAGGGTTTTTTTGCATAGCAAGGCTGCGAACGCTTGTGCAGCCCTGCTATGCAAAAAATGTTTTGTGTAGAACTAGACCAGGGTAAGCGTCACTTACCCTGTGCGATGAATCCAGCGTTGCAGGCCCCGAAATTTACGTCAGACATCCGCCCTCCAAACGCCTGGACATACCTGCGTTCGCCACACCACTCCCAGAAAATGGTCAGGAACGTCTCCTCCTGTCAATATTCCTGCAATCGCGGAAGCGATCGCTTTCTTCGGTCTTCTTGTCATTGCCCAGCAACGGCCGTAGCTGGGCAATGACGCGCCTGTGCATTGCGGCCACCGCGCATGCGCAGAACCGACCCGATCGCACCACTGCAAAAGACAGCAGCGTGCAAACAGATCGGAATGACCCCCCATGTGCACTGCAGGTGGGGCAGATATAACGTGCAGAGAGAGTTAGATTTGGGTGGGGTGTGTTCAAACTGAAATCTAAATTGCAGTGTAGAAATAAAGCAGGCAGTATTTACCCTGCACAGAAACAAAATAACCCACTCAAATCTAAATCTCTCTGCAAATGTTACAGTATATCTGCCCAGTGGTGCAAGTAGAAAAAATGTCTTACAGGTACTGTGTGCGTGCACCGAAGGCGCGCGCGCCCCACAAAATGGGTGTGGCCAAATGCCATCTGGGGCGTGGCCAATGAAAATGGGGGCGTGATACACATATGGGGGAGGGGCAGATACACATATGACCCCAATAGTGCCAGATACACGTTGCCCCACAGTGCCAGATATACATTGCCTCACAGTGCCAGATACACATTGCCTCACTGTGCCAGATACACAAATTCTCCCAGAGTGCCAGATATACATTGCCTCACAGTGCCAGATACACAAATGCTCCCAGAGTGCCAGATACACATTGCCCCCAGAGTGCCAGATATACATTGCCACACAGTGCCAAATACACATTGCCTCACAGTGCCAGATACACAAATGCCCCCAGAGTGCCAGATATGCATAGCCTCACAGTGGCAGATACACATTGCCCCACAGTGCCAAATACACAAATGCCCGCAGAGTGCCAGATATACATTGCCTCACAGTGCCAGATACACATGTTCCCCCCAGTGCCAGATATGCCCCCAGTGCCAGGTATACATGTTCCCCCAGTGCCAGATATGCCCCCAGTGCCAGATATACCTCCAGTGCCAGATATGCCCCCAGTGAAAGATACACATGTCCCCCCAGTGCCAGATATGCCCCCAGTGCCAGGTACACATGCCCCACCCCCCCCAGTGCCAGATGTGCCCCCACTCCCAGATATGCCCCCAGTGCCAGGTACACATGTCCCCCCAGTGCCAGATATGCCCCCAGTGCCAGGTATACATGCCCCCCTTCCCTTGCTGCTCACCGCTGCTGCTGTCCTGTGGGTGTGTGTGTGTGTGTGTGTGTGTGTGTGTGTGAGGGGAGGAGAGCGCAGCTTGCACCTCTCCTGCCCCTCAGTCGGTGCGGGTGTCTTTCTTCAATTCAGCACTGATCTGTGAGCCAATCAAAGCTCGCGTGAGCTCTGATTGGCTCACGGGCCGGCGCTGAATTAAAGGAAGACACTGAGGGGCAGGAGAGTGATTGCTGCGCTCTCCTCCCCTCATGCAGCAGCGGTGAGTGGCGGTGATCAGCGGAGGAAGAGAGGGAGCGAGCGGCGAGTAGTGTTGGCCCGTCAGTGTGGGTACAGCGTACCCACAGCTAAATTCTTAAAGGTACGCCATACCCACCCGTACCCGCACACTTGCACCGCTGTTTCTGCCACACCTGCAGTGCACATGGTTTTGCCCAGCTGCTAACAAATTTGCTGCTACGATCAGGTCTGACTTACCCTCACAGTGGATGTGGACTTGTAAAACCAAGGGATAAAGAAACTTTTCCGTGCGCACGAGCAGCCGGTCAGTGGTAAACTCCAGAAGGTATCCTTAACCCTTCACCAATAGTGCAAATATAAACAAGAGAATGGAAAGAACCACTTAACTGGCGCTTCTGTTCAACCAGTAATTCACTTGATTCTCTTCAGGTCATCCCCATCACATGTATATGAAACACAGAATATGGGATAGAGAGTATAGTGTAACACAATTTTTTAATTATACAAGCAGCATAAAAAAACATATAAAAAAATCTAAAATCCAAAGGTCTGTGCAAATGGCATAAATTTGACAAGGTAGGTAATCCAGTCAGCTTATACAATGGAGGTTTACCAAATCAGGTGGAACTGTGTTTTAAAACAGTTCAAGTCAGCTCAAGTAATGAAGTGGCGATCCCGGGAACATCACTCACGTCCACCCTTATCGCTGGATCCAACAGGTTTGATCTCCAACAAAGCCAGCACTGGAATGCCTCCTCCACCAACGCGTTTCCTCCCCTCAACTGGGGTCTTTTTCAAGGTGTCAGTATGCCATACATCTGTTCCTATTTAAACTAGAGATGACCAATGAGGTACCACCGTGCACAGCTGTCTGTGATCTAGACAACCAAATACTACAAGTCCCAGCATCCTCCAGCCGCGCACGGAGCTCCCGTTAGGTCACTTCCGGTATCGCGGGTTGCTATGGTAACGTCGGATTTTCTTCCGAACGTAATCATATACCCGCTCACCTATAGCTCATTGGAAGAACATATTCAAAAGTCACAGTTTACTGTAATAATAGTTCCACTATTAAAATAAATCGTCCAGATAGTTGTAATCCCGTCGCGTCACTTCCGGTATCGCCGGTTGTCATGGCGATACCGAGTATCCAACGGCATAATCAGCTCATTAGCGCTTCGTTTTTCCTTGTCAGTGATAAGTCCTTGTTCGAGGTCGTTTTCTCAATAAACATCACAAAGAAAAACGTCCAGGCATTCACAAACATGATGTCCTATCCAGGGGAGTTTTTCAAGACACACAGCCCGGTTGTCATGGAGACAGGGGTACAATCTAGAATATTCATAAAAATACTTTTTTTAAAATCAGATAAATACTAAAACCATCAGATAAATCAAAAGAAACCTAATTTAAGAACCATTTTAACTCGAAATCGGCATTCATGCCGCCAGGTATTAGTGTCCCAAATAATAAATGGCTTGCATTTCAGCCTTGGCAAGCTGACTTGCCAGATCTTTTTTTCTCCAATGATTTTTAATGTGTTTAATTCCACAAAAACACTTTATCCCTGTTACACTGCAATTATGGTGAACCCTAAAGTGCTCTGATAGTGCGTGGGTCGTAAGGCCTTTTTTAATATTTCGTAAGTGTTCGCTAATTCTAATTTTAAGCGATCTTGAAGTGCGGCCTATATACCATAAATTGCATGTGCATTCAATCGCATAAACCACACTAGCGGTATTACATGTTATAAAATCCTTTATTTTAAAATCCTTATTGTTAATTGAGACTTCTACAATTTTTCCACCACTGCTTGGAGTGCTCCTACATGCTCAATACATAACCCGCATCGAAAAAAACCTTTTGATTTTACTGTACACATTGGTTTCTTCGCAGGTAGGGCACTTTTCACCAGGTTTGTTCTTAAATTCGGGGCCCTCCTATAGATACACTTGGGTTTAACTGGCAGTAATTTGCCAATAACAGAATCTTTTTTTAGAATTCCCCAATGTTTATTAAGGGACTTCTCCAGGATCCTATGTTGACTATTAAATGTGGTGATGAACGCCCAATCGTGTTGAGACCCCTCATTTCTATCTTCCTTCTTTTTAGGTTGTAATAATTCTTTACGATCAAATTTTGCCACCTTCATTTTGGAGTTTTCTATTTTCTCTGCTGGATATCCAGAGGCCTTAAACCTTGACTCTAACTCCTCCGCTTGGACTTCGTAAAGATCGTGGTCAGTGCAGTTACGTTTTAAGCGTATAAACTGGCTATCAGGAATGGAGTTAAGCCAATTCGGATGATGGCAACTTGTAGCATTATTATATGCACCTGAATCGGTGGGCTTCACAAACGTCTTGGTTCGTATCCTGTTATTTTCAATATAAATAGTAATATCCAAAAAATAGAGGGTTTCCTTACTACTATCAAACGTAAAAAATATGTTCTCAGTGTTGGAGTTGAGGTATGTAAAAAACTGTTTCAGTGTTTCCTCATTTCCCTTCCAAATAAAAAAGACGTCGTCTATGTACCTCTTCCAGGACACCAGGTTCGCCCCGAAGGGGCAATGGTTCCAGATAGTCCGGTCCTCCCATTGAACAATTGGTGATTCGCAGCGCTCAACCTATATGAGTATATAAATGATGATGCTGTGAGACAGAGTGAAATATCAAGAATGACTTGGTTTTATTACTAAAAAAGGCAAATGCACAATTAATATGTATGCATAACGAAATAGTGATCAAGAATTAATCTGTTGAGGATATGTTGTGGGTAGTGATGTAATTGCTGTTGGTGACGGTAAATTTATGATAGGATGCTAAGGCAGAGTTATGGGATGCACAACCAGGTTGGTACACCTGCTGAATAAAAAGTTCTGTTAAGCTGTGACCCAGCTGGTTGTGAGAGATCCAAATGGCAGTAAGGAATAAAGTCACTTTCAGGATAGTCAGCGGCGTCCCGCTGACTATTTGCACGAGCTAATGATGATGCCGGCTTACGGTGATTGCGGTGTTCCCCCGGGGTTCAAGGTGCACCGCAATCACCGTAAGCCGGCATCATCATTAGCTCGTGCAAATAGTCAGCGGGATGCCGCTGACTATCCTGAAAGTGACTTTATTCCTTACTGCCATTTGGATCTCTCACAACCAGCTGGGTCACAGCTTAACAGAACTTTTTATTCTATTTTTTCCCTTGTTTTCCCTTTTTTTTTTTTACATTTAACTGGACATTTTTATACCACCAGAACTACATTCCTCAGCAGGTGTACCAACCTGGTTGTGCATCCCATAACTCTGCCTTAGCATCCTATCATAAATTTACCGTCACCAACAGCAATTACATCACTACCCACAACATATCCTCAACAGATTAATTCTTGATCACTATTTCGTTATGCATGCATATTAATTGTGCATTTGCCTTTTTTAGTAATAAAACCAAGTCATTCTTGATATTTCACTCTGTCTCACAGCATCATCATTTATATACTCATCTAGGTTGAGCGCTGCGAATCACCAATTGTTCACTGCTCTCCGTAGGTCAGTCACCCTACTTTGTAAGCAGCTCGCCGACCTCATTTAAACCTAGTGCACTGGTACACCCCCCCTTCGGTCCTCCCATTGCCCCATGAAGATGTTAGTGTTAGGCGCCGGGGTCCGCTCGTCGGTGCGGCCCGGCGCCTAGCAACCAGGGACGCCGTGCGCGTTCAGCCGCCGGCTCCCTGGCAACGCTAGACGCCGGGCGCACGGAGCCGCACGGACCCTAGCAACGGGGACGCCACTTACGGACTGCGTTTCCCCGTTGCTGGGTTCAATTTAATTAATAGATATCTGTTTTCCTGGCCATGCAGCTTGGCAGCTGTATGGCATCTAATCCAATCAGCCTCCAAACAGCTGATTGGAGGACTCCCTGTTAAATACACTTCCTGGGCTTCTCACAGACGCCGGTAATAGCTTCCTGCATGCTGAATCTGTTTGCTGTGAGTGTTTCCAGTCCTGCTGTATCCGGTCGTTCCTGTTCTCAGTTGTCCTGAACTCGGAAGTCGTCATCTGTTCCTGGAGTCCTGACTGAGCACCTTTTGAACATCCAGTGGTGTTCGTGAGTCACGGCGTAGCCGTGTGTTGCGGCTTGGGCCGCTTTATTATTTGTTATTTATTATTTGTGTTTCGGAGCTTTTGCGGAGGATTCCGCTCCCACAGATCCACTCTGGTATCCAGCGGTGCTGGGTAGGAGTACGGACTAGTGGATTTTGGTTGTCCTTTTCCCTGGCGGGTTACCGCACATACCTCAGGTTTAGTCAGTTAGCTTGTAGCCCCTGGCCTGGTTGTTTAGTCAGAGGGCCCCTTGTTATCACCCTGTCTCGGATTTCCCTTTGTCTCCCATTAAGACCTGAGGGGGCATCGGAGTTGGGCAGACATAATCCGCCCTTCAAACGCGGCTGCCATGGGCTCAAGCAACCATAGTCTCGCAGGGGATTTCTGACAACACGGGCGAGACAACGGAGTTAGGGCGCCAGGGGCTACTTTCTATTCCCGCTCCCTTCCCCAGCATTCCATTCCAGTGCTCCGGTCCTTGCAATAGGACCACCTCAGACCAGAGTGCTGGAATCATAACATTATTACCGGCCAAACCAAAACTTAAAATTAAACAGGGTTTGATTTTTTTCCCTTATTCAGTTTTGTAAGAATTGTCGGCCCCATGAATCCCACTGGTTTAGGGCCAAATCCTGGCCAGCTTCTAGTTAGCCAGATTCAAGAACTTACTCAAATGGTTCAGGATCTTTCCCTTCGGGTGAAGTCGCAGGAAGATCTTTTACGAACTTCCCCGAGGGTAGTCCCTGAACCAAAAATGCACTTGCCTGACCGTTTTTCTGGTGATAGGAAGCAGTTTTTTAATTTTAAAGAGTCCTGTAAACTTTATTTTCGTTTAAGACCAATCTCCTCAGGTACTGAATCTCAGCGGGTCGGAATTATTATTTCTTTGCTCCAGGGGGATCCCCAGACCTGGGCTTTTGGTTTAAAAGCAGAGGATCCGGCATTGTTGTCAGTAGACGCCTTTCTGGGGTCTTTAGGGCTTTTGTATGATGACCCTGATAGGGAGGCATCCGCCGAGAGTCAGTTACGCGCTCTCAGACAAGGTAGAGATCCTGCAGAGGTTTATTGTACAGAGTTTCGCTGTTGGTCGAACGACTGTGGCTGGAATGACCCAGCTCTGCGCAGTCAGTTTCGCCTCGGCTTATCTGAGTCTATAAAAGACAGTTTCCTTCAGTATCCCGCTCCTGAGACGCTCGATAAACTCATGGAGCTTTCTATTAAGATTGATCGTCGTCTCAGAGAGCGGAGGGCTGAAAAAGGAGCACCTGTCAGGTCTACTCCTTGTGTATTTTCCATTCCTGAAGACATAGAGGAGCCCATGCAGATGGGTCTCTCCAGGCTGTCCCCAGAAGAAAGAGCCAGAAGGCAAAACTCTGGTCTTTGTTTGTACTGTGGGGGTAAGGGACATTTTGCCCGTAATTGTCCGAACAAGTCGGGAAACGCCTCGACCAAGTGAATGGTGAGGGGGTTCACTTTGGTCTGCAGCTTATCTCCTCGAGTAACTCCCTGTTAGTCCCAGCTAAAGTTTCCTTTGGCAGCCTCAGTTCTTCGGTGTCGGCTTTTGTTGACAGTGGAGCTGCAGGGAACTTTATGGACTTAACATGGGCCAAGGCCTTAGGTATTCCTCAGTTAACCTTGGGTAGGTGTATCACCATGCATGGTTTAGATGGGAGTCCCTTGTCCAATGGGGTTATTTCCCTCTGTACACCCCCTGTACTACTTACGGTAGGAGCTCTTCATTCCGAAAAGATTGAGTTTTTCCTTACCCATTGCCCAGCAGTTCCAGTGGTTCTGGGTCACCCTTGGCTGGCCTTTCATAATCCCATCATTGATTGGCAGTCGGGGGAGATCTCACAATGGGGTACCATCTGTAATAAGGAATGTATTACGTTTCCCGTCAGAATAGCTGCTGCCATTCCTGAACCCATTCCCGTGGAATACCAGGACTTTGTTGATGTATTTTCCAAGGGCAATGCGGACATTCTGCCTCCCCATCGGCCTTATGATTGTGCTATTGAGCTAATTCCTGGTGCCACATTGCCAAAGGGAAGGTTATATGCATTGTCCGGACCAGAAACTGCGGCCATGGATGAGTATGTTAAGGAGAGCCTAGGGAAAGGATTTATCAGGCCATCTAAATCCCCTTTAAGTACAGGCTTCTTCTTTGTGGAGAAGAAAGATGGATCACTCAGACCTTGCATTGACTTTAGAGCTCTGAATAAGATCTCAATTAAAAATACTTACCCTCTGCCGCTGATTTCTGTCCTCTTTGATCAGCTGCGTTCGGCTGTGATTTTTTCTAAGATTGACCTGAGGGGAGCGTATAACCTCATCCGAATCAAGTCGGGAGATGAGTGGAAAACGGCGTTCAGTACTCAGTCGGGTCACTACAAGTATCTGGTGATGCCGTTCGGCTTGTCTAACGCTCCGGCAGTTTTCCAGGATCTCATTAACGATGTGCTCCGTGATTTTCTTGGAAGATTTGTGGTCGTTTACTTAGACGATATCCTGATCTATTCTGACTCTATAGAACAACATGTTACCCAGGTGCGTCAGGTTCTTCAAAAATTACGTGAAAATCACCTTTATGCCAAGCTGGAGAAGTGTGAGTTTCATGTCACGGAGGTATCCTTTTTAGGGTACATTATTTCCCCTCGGGGATTCTGTATGGAACCAAAGAAGCTCCAAGCCATCCTTAGTTGGGCGCAACCCACCAACTTAAAAGCAATTCAGCGCTTTTTAGGGTTTGCGAATTATTATAGAAGATTTATTCATTCGTTTTCCGACCTGGTTGCTCCCATTGTGGCACTGACTAGGAAGGGAGCGGATCCTACCAACTGGTCACGTGAAGCTGAGTTATCATTTCAGGCCTTGAAACAAGCTTTTGTCTCAGCCCCAGTCCTCAGACATCCCAACCCAGAATTGCCCTTCATTGTTGAGGTTGATGCCTCGGAGGTTGGAGTGGGGGCTATCCTATCTCAGAAGGATCCGGACTCTCTAGAATTACATCCTTGTGCCCTTATGTCCAGGAAATTCTCTTCCGCTGAATCCAACTACGATGTTGGTAACCGGGAGTTACTGGCTATTAAATGGGCTTTCGAGGAGTGGAGGCATTGGCTTGAGGGAGCAACACATACCATTTCAGTATTGACTGACCACAAAAATCTTCAGTACATCGAATCAGCTAAACGGCTGAATGCCCGGCAGGCTCGTTGGGCTTTATTTTTTACTCGTTTCAAGTTTATTATCACCTTCAGGCCAGGTTCCAAGAATACCAAGGCGGATGCCCTGTCACGCAGTTTTCTTCCAGTTCATAATAACAGTCCTGTTACTCCCATACTTCCGTCTTCAGTCATTTGGGCAGGCCTCACACAAGATTTATTTACCCAGTTAAAGCAGCTTCAACATCAAGCTCCTGGAAATACTCCTGCTGGTCGTCTTTATGTCCCTGAGTTTTTGAGAGCTACTGTTTTGACTGAGTTTCATGATAGCAAAGTTGCCGGGCATCCGGGGACCTCTAAGACTTTGGAAGTCTTTTTGTGCCTCATTAAAGATGAAATTGTCTTTAACATCCGGCTACCATCCCCAATCCAACGGGCAGACCGAGCGAGTTAATCAATCATTAAAACAGTATTTGCGTTTGTACTCAGCCAAACTCCAGAATGATTGGTCCGAGTTTCTTCCTTTGGCGGAGTTTGCTTACAACAATTCTTGTCATTCCTCCACTAATGTGTCTCCATTCTTTTCAGTTTTTGGTTTTCACCCCAGAGCTAATTCTTTTTTTCAACATTCCTCTGTCTCCTCGCTAACCTTAACTTCTCATCTCAGACTCATTTGGAGAAAAGTGCACCTTGCTCTCAGAAAAGCGGCATTTCGAGAGAAAAAAATTTCTGACAGGCTCCGGCGGCCTTGCACTTTTAAGGTGGGAGATAGGGTATGGTTGTCGACTCGTAACATTAAACTTCGACAAACCTCAGCTAGATTGGGCCCCAAATTTATTGGACCATTTCATATTATTAAAAAAATCAATCCAGTTGCTTTCCGGTTACGTTTATCAAGAGCTCTCCGGATCGGAAATACGTTCCATTGCTCCTTGTTGAAACCATACGTTTCTTCCAGTAGATTTCCTCGGAAGATCTCTCAGGGGAAATCACCAGTAGATGTACAGGGTCATCAGGAGTTCTTGGTGGAGAAGGTTCTCGATTCCAAATTGTCCCGGGGTCGGCTTTATTTTCTGGTGCACTGGAGAGGCTATGGTCCAGAGGAAAGGTCTTGGGTCCTGGATAAGGATCTCCATGCCCCGAGGCTCAAGAGGGCATTTTTTCGGGAATTTCCTCGGAAACCTGGCTTTAGGGGTTCCTTGACCCCTCCTCAAGGGGGGGGTACTGTTAGGCGCCGGGGTCCGCTCGTCGGTGCGGCCCGGCGCCTAGCAACCAGGGACGCCGTGCGCGTTCAGCCGCCGGCTCCCTGGCAACGCTAGACGCCGGGCGCACGGAGCCGCACGGACCCTAGCAACGGGGACGCCACTTACGGACTGCGTTTCCCCGTTGCTGGGTTCAATTTAATTAATAGATATCTGTTTTCCTGGCCATGCAGCTTGGCAGCGGTATGGCATCTAATCCAATCAGCCTCCAAACAGCTGATTGGAGGACTCCCTGTTAAATACACTTCCTGGGCTTCTCACAGACGCCGGTAATAGCTTCCTGCATGCTGAATCTGTTTGCTGTGAGTGTTTCCAGTCCTGCTGTATCCGGTCGTTCCTGTTCTCAGTTGTCCTGAACTCGGAAGTCGTCATCTGTTCCTGGAGTCCTGACTGAGCACCTTTTGAACATCCAGTGGTGTTCGTGAGTCACGGCGTAGCCGTGTGTTGCGGCTTGGGCCGCTTTATTATTTGTCATTTATTATTTGTGTTTCGGAGCTTTTGCGGAGGATTCCGCTCCCACAGATCCACTCTGGTATCCAGCGGTGCTGGGTAGGAGTACGGACTAGTGGATTTTGGTTGTCCTTTTCCCTGGCGGTTTACCGCACATACCTCAGGTTTAGTCAGTTAGCTTGTAGCCCCTGGCCTGGTTGTTTAGTCAGAGGGCCCCTTGTTATCACCCTGTCTCGGATTTCCCTTTGTCTCCCATTAAGACCTGAGGGGGCATCGGAGTTGGGCAGACATAATCCGCCCTTCAAACGCGGCTGCCATGGGCTCAAGCAACCATAGTCTCGCAGGGGATTTCTGACAACACGGGCGAGACAACGGAGTTAGGGCGCCAGGGGCTACTTTCTATTCCCGCTCCCTTCCCCAGCATTCCGTTCCAGTGCTCCGGTCCTTGCAATAGGACCACCTCAGAGCAGAGTGCTGGAATCATAACAGTTAGCATAGCTCGGAGCGAACCTGGTGCCCATGGCGGTGCCGACGTCTTGGAGGTAAAAAGTACCCTCAAAAGAAAAATAATGATTTTCCAATATGAAAAGAACCCCCTTTTTAATGAATTCCTGTAGAAGAATGTTTAGTTCGCTGCCCTGTAAGGCCTTAGTCACTGCTTCGAGTCCCTTTTGATGTTCGATAATAGAGTACAGTGAGCGTACATCCGCCCCTACCAGGATGTAATCGTCTTCCCATTGGATAGTTTCCAATATTTTCAGAAAATCTCGAGTGTCTTTAAGGTGTGAAGGATATTTATCAACCAGAGGTTGCAGATGATAATCCAGGAATTCCGAAAGATTTGAAGTAACGGATCCAATCCCGGAGACTATCGGTCTTCCTGGGGGATTCTCTAAGTCCTTGTGAATTTTAGGAAGAAAGTATCTGAAGGTTTTATAACAAGGTCCTCACGCTCTCGTAGTCTTTTCAGGGCTTGACGTTCTTTGAAGGTCAAATTCGAATGGGGTACTTTGTTCTCCATTTCCCTAATATCGTCTGCAACAAGTCTTGAGAACGTCTCCAGGAAATTTCCCTTATAAAAGTTGGATTGAAGACAGACCTAGGCTTAAATGGGGTCACCTCCACTTCTCCTAGGTCAGAGTTCTCTTTAGTGAGAAATAATTTTTTTAAACTAAGCTTTCTTATAAACTTTTGCAGATCGACAAAAGTACTGAATTTGTTTAGGGGTACGGATGGGGCAAATTTTAATCCTTTTTCAAGGAGTGATATTTCCTCTCTGACTAGCAAATGGTCAGTCAAGTTAAAGATTTTTATCTTTCCTTGACTAGTATTGCTCATCGTTGGAGTTGCCCTTACATCAGAACTTTCTTTTTCCTTGGAGTGTTCCTTCGTTCCCTTTCTTTTCATTCTCTTTCTTGCCCGTTTATTCTTTTTTCCCCCTCTACATCCTCTATATCTTATCTTCTGGGGTATTGCCCCTTCCTTCTGGATAAAAAAGAAGAGGAGGGGTTAATCTCATTCTCTTGGTCTTCAAATCCATTGTGTGTCCTCAGGCTTGGGGTAACCGGGCGAGAATCCCCTCTCCGATATCTGTTTCCTGGAGGTGATCTTGATCTAATATCCCTACTTTTTCTCTCACCATCTTTATATCTCGTCCATCTTTGTCTGTTTTCCACATAATGGGTTTTCTCTAGATGTTTTCTTGTAAGTGGTCTTAGTATCGGGTCCGTGTAGTCCCTTACAGGTTAACCCTTATCATTATTCCACCTGATTTGGTAAACCTCCATTGTATAAGCTGACTGGATTATCTACCTTGTCAAATTTATGCCATTTGCACAGACCTTTGGATTTTAGATTTTTTTATGTTTTTTATGCTGCTTGTATAATTAAAAAATTGTGTTACACTATATTCTCTATCCCATATTCTGTGTTTCATATACATGTGATGGGGATGACCTGAAGAGAATCAAGTGAATTACTGGTTGAACAGAAGCGCCAGTTAAGTGGTTCTTTCCATTCTCTTGTTTATATTTGCACTATTGGTGAAGGGTTAAGGATACCTTCTGGAGTTTACCACTGACCGGCTGCTCGTGTGCACGGAAAAGTTTCTTTATCCCTTGGTTTTATATTCACTTTATCCTTTTTAAGAATTTACTTGTGCTGCATGATGTTCAAAATAAGGGAAAATAGAAAATCAAAATTTGATTACGTGTTCAGAGAAGAAGGAGATTCTATTGTTTGAGTTGATGAGAATTTGGAAAGCCTAATGAAAAAATTAGAGGTGATCCTATTAAAAGAAAATAGAATCTGGTGGGAGATGGTAACACTAGAAAGGTACCTCTCCCACCAGATTGTACCAAAAGGACTCCTCATCAATAAAGCAGCTACTTTCTCATCAGCAAGCGAGGAGTTTAAATCAGATTGGGAAAGGACACTGACTGTGTGTTCTACTTCTCTAATGAAATTGATTATACATGATAGAAAGCAGGAGCTAGAACGCCTGGAGGGGGAGATCACAAATTATAAATCATTGATCCACCCCTTCATAGATCTACAGGAATATAAAGATTTAGAAAAAAGAGTTGAACTTGCTCTGAAAAAGAATGAAAAGGCTCTTATTGAACGCAAAGTGCGTAAATTTAATAGAGACAGAAAAAGGGATATTGGAGAGGAAGAATCAGGACAGGAAGTGACAGAAGAAGAGGAAAATATTGATTATTCCCCTTCACCTGTCCCAATATCCCCTAAGAATAAAAATAGAAACAATTGGATTCCAGTACAAAGGAGGAACCAAAGGAAAAGGACAGATAGAGGGAATAATGATAAGGGTTTACCTGTAAGGGACTACACACAGCGAACTAAACATTCTTCTACAGGAATTCATTAAAAAGGGGGTTCTTTTCATGTTGGAAAATAATTATTTTTCTTTTGAGGGTACTTTTTACCTCCAAGACGTTGGCACCGCCATGGGCACCAGGTTCGCTCCGAGCTGTGCTAACATCTTCATGGGGCAATGGGAGGACCGGACTATCTGGAACCATTGCCCCTTCGGGGCGAACCTGGTGTCCTGGAAGAGGTACATAGACGATGTCTTTTTTATTTGGAAGGGAAATGAGGAAACACTGAAACAGTTTTTTACATACCTCAACTCCAACACTGAGAACATATTATTTACGTTTGATAGTAGTAAGGAAACCCTCAATTTTTTTGATATTACTATTTATATTGAAAATAACAGGATACGAACCAAGACGTTTGTGAAGCCCACCGATTCAGGTGCATATATTAATGCTACAAGTTGCCATCATCCGAATTGGCTTAACTCCATTCCTGATAGCCAGTTTATACGCTTAAAACGTAACTGCACTGACCACGATCTTTACGAAGTCCAAGCGGAGGAGTTAGAGTCAAGGTTTAAGGCCTCTGGATATCCAGCAGAGAAAATAGAAAACTTCAAAATGAAGGTGGCAAAACATGATCGTAAAGAATTATTACAACCTAAAAAGAAGGAAGATAGAAATGAGGGGTCTCAACACGATTGGGCGTTCATCACCACATTTAATAGTCAACATAGGATCCTGGAGAAGTCCCTTAATAAACATTGGGGAATTCTAAAGAAAGATTCTGTTATTGGCAAATTACTGCCAGTTAAACCCAAGTGTATCTATAGGAGGGCCCCGAATTTAAGAACAAACCTGGTGAAAAGTGCCCTACCTGCGAAAAAACCAATGTGTACAGTAAAATCAAAAGGTTTTTTTCGATGCGGGTTATGTATTGGATGTAGGAGCACTCCAAGCAGTGGTGGAAAAATTGTAGAAGTCTCAATTAACAATAAGGATTTTAAAATAAAGGATTTTATAACATGTAATACCGCTAGTGTGGTTTATGCGATTGAATGCACGTGCAATTTATGGTATATAGGCCGCACTTCAAGATCGCTTAAAATTAGAATTAGCGAACACTTACGAAATATTACAAAAAGGCCTTACGACCCACGCACTATCAGAGCACTTTAGGGTTCACCATAATTGCAGTGTAACAGGGATAAAGTGTTTTTGTGGAATTAAACACATTAAAAATCATTGGAGAAAAAAAGATCTGGCAAGTCAGCTTGCCAAGGCTGAAATGCAAGCCATTTATTATTTGGGACACTAATACCTGGCGGCATTAATGCCGATTTTGAGTTAAAATGGTTCTTAAATTAGGGTTCTTTTGATTTATCTGATGGTTTTAGTATTTATCTGATTTAAAAAAAAGTATTTTTATGAATATTCTAGATTGTACCCCTGTCTCCATGACAACCGGGCTGTGTGTCTTGAAAAACTCCCCTGGATAGGACATCATGTTTGTGAATGCCTGGACGTTTTTCTTTGTGATGTTTATTGAGAAAACGAACTCGAACCAGGACTTATCACTGACAAGGAAAAACAAAACGCTAATGAGCTGATTATGCCGTTGGATACTCGGTATCGCCATGACAACCGGCGATACCGGAAGTGACGTGACGGGATTACAACTATCTGGACGATTTATTTTAATAGTGGAACTATTATTACAGTAAACTGTGACTTTTGAATATGTTCTTCCAATGAGCTATAGGTGAGCGGGTATACGATTACGTTCGGAAGAAAATCCGACGTTACCATAGTAACCCGCGATACCGGAAGTGACCTAACGGGAGCTCCGTGCGCGGCTGGAGGATGCTGGGACTTGTAGTATTTGGTTGTCTAGATCACAGACAGCTGTGCACGGTGGTACCTCATTGGTCATCTCTAGTTTAAATAGGAACAGATGTATGGCATACTGACACCTTGAAAAAGACCCCAGTTGAGGGGAGGAAACGCGTTGGTGGAGGAGGCATTCCAGTGCTGGCTTTGTTGGAGATCAAACCTGTTGGATCCAGCGATAAGGGTGGACGTGAGTGATGTTCCCAGGATCGCCACTTCATTACTTGAGCTGACTTGAACTGTTTTAAAACACAGTTCCACCTGATTTGGTAAACCTCCATTGTATAAGCTGACTGGATTACCTACCTTGTCAAATTTATGCCATTTGCACAGACCTTTGGATTTTAGATTTTTTTATATGTTTTTTATGCTGCTTGTATAATTAAAAAATTGTGTTACACTATATTCTCTATCCCATATTCTGTGTTTCATATACATGTGATGGGGATGACCTGAAGAGAATCAAGTGAATTACTGGTTGAACGGATGTGGACTTGTGCCCATCAGCTGCACACCAAAAACAACAAGTGCCAAACAGACATTTTTTTTTTTTTTTTTTTGCTGGTGTCAACAAAAATCTCCAGTCTTTAAATAAAACTGCGTGGTAAAGGTAACAGTCTCTCATTTCCCTATCTCAATGCATGTTCACTTGGTGTGGTGGCAGTTAAGTTCAACTACAGTTACTTTACTCCTGTCCTTGTGTAAAAAATTAAATCAGTCATGGATCAGCCATTAGAAGAGCAGGAGCAACCCAGTACTAGTGCTGGCAGTCATAGGGGGTATTTAATTAGGGACGTTTTTTCGCCTAGGCAACAAATGTCACTTTTCGCTCTTTTTTAGGGCGAGTGGGTATTTGTCCTATTCAATAGCAGGGCTGTTTTTTCACCTAGGTGAAAAATTCGGCAGGAGCGAAAACATGTGTATTGGTGAATCCACTTGTCTTTGCACCGGCGCCAGCGAAAATGCAGGCTGTTTTTGCCTGTTTTTAAGGCATTTTTTGTCAATGCCTTTTCGCTAAAAAAAGAAGTGAAAAGGCATTGTCAAAAACAGTCTGCAATTGAATATGCAGGGGGGTTAATTCAATAGCTCAGAACTGATCAGAGCTATTTGAATACCCCCATAGTAATACTTCAAAATCTACTAAAGGAAGTCAAGAAGAAAGAAGGTGTAAAGGGCAACTCAGTTCTAAACATTTCAAAATCTTAGACAAACATCACCTCTCTGAAGGGATACGTTACTGCAGAATAACGTAACTTTGCCAACATGCCATGCACCACATGCAGTGACAAGGAAAGGCTCAGACCATGGCCTTTATTTGTGAGTGGTGGTCCTGCTACTACTCTTTTATGCACTCAATGGCCTATTGTGAGAGCCAGGGACAAACACAGTCAGGAATCTTCTGCAACCTCGCATGCATCTCACTCTGTGTCTAGTAGTGTTACCGTACCTTTAAAACAGAAAAATGATTGCACAAAAAGAACACTAATGCTGAAGAAAAATCTGTGTGTACGCAAACTGCACAAATCCCCGTGGAGAGTCTAAGGGTGTCCACGAGTGCTTTGTCTAATTCTGACATTTCTGATACTGGCACTGTAATCATAGAGATGCCTCATTCCACCTTTTCTGAACCCTCTGAAAATATGAGGATGTGTAGTAGTAAAAGTAATAATGGGAATGGTTTAGACATTGAAATTGATGTTACTTTGGAAGTGCAACAGGATGAGGGGGATAATTATCTATCTGACGCTAATGAGGATGTTGATGAAGAATGTGTTGGTCAAAAACAAGTTGCTAAAACTCAGGAGGATGATGTTTGTATCAGAGTCAATCAGCCACTCATGGCCAAAGTTCTTGCTAGAGGTCAACATAAGTGCATTGTCATTATTGGGCAAAAGACTAAAATAGTCACCTCTTCCAAGTAAAAATTCCTTTATTCCAAATCCTGACAACATTTGTCAAGACATCTGTTCTATTTGAAGAACCAAATTAACTAGAGGTAGGGATGTTAAACATCTAAGTATTTCCTCCTTGTTATGTCATTTGAAGCAAGTTCATTCAAACTATTTAACAACATCTGGAAAATGATGTATAACAAGCAGTCCAGCATCAGCTACCAGCAGCATGCACATGCAATTTCTACTGCCAACACCTTCATCATCAACCTCCTAATTAGCAATTTGATGTGACTTTCCCCCTATCCAGGATATCCATGAAGATTCCTTGTGCTCTTGAGCTACTGCTGCTGGGGGTGAATCTCCATCAAATAAGGACAAAGAAGAAAACTAGTAATTTCACACAATTCTATGTGAAATAATCTTTCGCTAGAGGAACCAAGTATGACTGCCATCCTGTTGCATGGCGGACCACTGAAGCCATGATGGCTATGTTAACGTTAGATCTGTTTCCAATATCTGCCATCAATGCATCTGGTTTTAGTGTCTCCGCTACCAAATTCCATCTCAATTCCATATTACTAGAACAGCAATTTCTCATATGTACTCACATGGGGGGTAATTCCAAGTTGATCGCAGCAGGAATTTTTTTAGCAGTTGGGCAAAACCATGTGCACTGCAGGGGAGGCAGATATAACATGTGCAGAGAGAGAGAGATTTAGGTGTGGTGAGTTCAATCTGCTATCTAAATTGCAGTGTAAAAATAAAGCAGCCAGTATTTATCCTGCACAGAAACAAAATAACCCACCCAAATCTAACTCTCTCTGCACGTTTTATCTCTGCCCCCCCTGCAGTGCACATGGTTTTGCCCAACTGCTAAAAAATTTCCTGCTGCGATCAACTCTGAATTACCCCCATGGACAATAGACATTAAACAAAAATGTATTCTTTGCCTTTAAAATGCCATTGTACTGACTATCCACTTCACTACTGATATGTGGACAAGCGGTACTGGACAAACTAAAGATTACATGACTGTGACAGCCCACTGGGTGGGTATATCGCCTTCAGCAGCAGCAATAGGATCAAACACACAACAGCAGTTATTTGTGCTACTCTCTTTATCACTGGCTTGACTAAGAGGCATACAGGTGTCAATTTGATAGAAAAATTCAGTGATATGATATAAAAATGGCTTACACCACTACGATTCACCTCAGGAATTGTTATTTCTGATAATTCATGTAGTGAAACATTGGGGGTCATTCCGAGTTGTTCGCTCGCAAGCGGATTTTAGCAGATTTGCTCATGCTAAGCCGCCGCCTACTGGGAGTGAATCTTAGCATCTTAAAATTGCGAACGATGTATTCGCAATATTGCGATTACACACCTCGTAGCAGTTTCTGAGTAGCTTCAGACTTACTCGGCATCTGCGATCAGTTCAGTGCTTGTCGTTCCTGGTTTGACGTCACAAACACACCCAGCGTTCGCCCAGACACTCCCCCGTTTCTCCGGCCACTCCTGCGTTTTTTCCGGAAACGGTAGCGTTTTTTCCCACACGCCCATAAAACGGCCTGTTTCCGCCCAGTAACACCCATTTCCTGTCAATCACATTACGATCGCCAGAACGATGAAAAAGCCGTGAGTAATAATCCTAACTGCATAGCAAATTTACTTGGCGCAGTCGCAGTGCGGACATTGCGCATGCGCATTAAGCGGAAAATCGCTGCGATGCGAAGATTTTTACCGAGCGAACAACTCGGAATGACCCCCCATTGTACAAGCATTATGACTGGGTGAATTTCAACATGTACCATGTTTTGCGCATACAATAAACTTAGTGGTTGAGAATTTCTTAACAAAATGCCAGGTCCATGCAGGAAATGCCGGCAGTGGCCCATAAAAGTTCTGCCCTTTTTCAGCATTCAGCAACCACATGTAGAAGATTGCAGAGCAGCAAGAAAAGTTCAATTTGTTATGCCACCAACTGAAGCAAGAGATTGTAACCCAATGGAATCCAATCTATTTCTCTAACGTCCTAGAGGATGCTGGGGTCCATTTAGTACCATGGGGTATAGACGGGTCCGCAGGAGCCTTCAGCACTTTAAGACTTCTTTGCAGTGTGAACTGGCTCCTCCTTCTATGCCCCTCCTCTAGACCTCAGTTTAGAAAATGTCTCCGGCGAGACTGGACGCACGCTAGTGGAGCTCTACAGAGTTCTACTGGAAAATACTTTATTAGGTTTTTTATTTTACAGGGAAGCTGCTGGCAACAGCTTCCCTGCTTCGTGGGACTTAGGGGAGGAAGTAGGAACCGACTTCTCATTAAGTTTAATGGCTCTGCTTCCGCTGACAGGACACCATTAGCTCCTGAGGGGTACTGAACATAGCCCAAGCCTGGCTAGCACTCACTCGCACAGCACTGCCGCCACCCCCTAACACAGCCAGAAGTCAGAAGAGTGGTGAGTATATCACCGGAGACCTACAAGAGAGGGGCCCTCCGGTCATCGTTGGCGGCAAAAAGGTACATGCATCTCAAAACACACAGCCATTCACAACACAGGGTGCATGGCGCGGGGGAAGGTGGGGGTTTGGGGGGGGGGGGGCGCCCTGAGCTGCATGAAAAATCCTTACTCTCACTGGCAAAATGGTAAATATATGTATAGCCTCTGATTTACAAACCACAGCCAGTTTAAAAATCATTGTTGCTGAGGCAGAAGGGCGGGGCTTCTCCTCAGACTTGCCAGACACTCAGTGCCATTTTCTCCTGCACACAGAGAGACGCTGACAGAAGCTGTTTCCTCCTCATAACAATGCTGAAACAAGTACCAGTGTGTTATAGAGGGGGGGGGGGGGGGGGGGGTTTATTACATTGGGTGAGCATGCCTAATATTGCAATAAAGCGCTGAAGGTTTTGTATAATGAATATACATATACAATTCTCTTCATATAGGGCACAGTGTGTGAGCTGGCAAATCTCTCTGCGTTTCTCTGACAGATTTTAGTGTGGATCTGTCACCGATAGCTCCCATGTGTAATTGTGGTGTGAAAGTGCACGTTTGTGACATGTCAGACAATGGAGAGAGTTCTTCCCCTGAGGAGGCCATTTTAGATACGCAGGAGTGTAATGTGGTGGCCCTTCCCTCACAGAAGGAGCCAGAGTGGGTGAGAAAATTATAAAGTAATATGTTAAAGCTTTCTAGAAAATTCTCTGAGTCTGAACAACAGGCAAAATACTGGAGAAAGTCAGTGGAGGATGTACTATTTGCTGATCCCTCCACGTCATCCACACGAGACCCCTCAAGTTGCCAAAAGAGGTCACTTGCGCAGATTATGCAAGGTGACACAGACACAGATTCCGACACTGGTGATTTGAGAGGGGTGGACCCAAAGTTAGCAAAAAGCATTCAGTGTATGATAATTGCTATTAGGGAGGTGTTAGAGATTACAGAAACAACACCTGAACCTGAGGAAAAGGCTTATTTTAATTTAAATAAGAAACTGGTGATAACTTTTCCTCCTTCAAAGGAATTGAATACATTCTTTTAAAAATCCTGGTCTAACCCAGAAAAGAAATTTCATATTCCTAGAAGAATAAGTTTAGCGTACCCCTTTCCTAAAGAAGACAGAAAAAGATGGGAGTCACCCCCCCCCCCCCCCCCATGGTAGACACCTCAGTTTCTAGGTTGTCTAAGAAAATCATTTTACCTGCCCCAGGGTCAGTTTCATTAAAGGAGTCTGCTGACCGTAAGTTTGAGACGACCTTAAAATCCCTTTATATGGCTACCGGAACGTTACTCAGGCCCACCATTGCTTGTGCATGGGTAGGTAACGCTATTGGAAAATGGTCAGACAACTTGCTAGCAAATATAGGCACAGTTGATAAGGATGATATGGTCTTAACTCTCGGTCACATAAAGGATTCTGCAGGATACTTGGTGGAAGATATGAAGGATATTGGGTTATTAGGATCAAAATCCTCAGCTATGGCGATTTCAGCTCGCAGGGCACTGTGGATTCAACAAAGGAATATTGAAGCGCTCCCCTACAAGGGTGAGGCGCTATTTGGGGATCAGCTGGATGTCATGATTTCAATGACTACATCAGGTAAATCAGCATTTCTTTCTTATGCAGCGGCACCTGCAAAGAAAGCATATAATTTGCATCCGATGCAGTCCTTTAGGCCTAACAAACACAAAAAAGCCAAAGGTACCCCCTTCTTCGCAGGAAGAGGGCGGGGAAGAGGTAGGAAACCTACAACAGCATTAGGATTGCAGGAGCAGAAGTCAGTCGCTGTTTCTACTAAAACCACAGCATGACGCTGGGGCTCCCCTGCGGGAGTCCGCTCAGGTGGGGGCGCGTTTAAAACTCTTCAGTCAGATCTGGGTACAATCAGATCTGGATCCTTGGATACTACAAATAGTATCTCAAGGTTCCAAGTTAGAATTTCAAGATCAGTTTCTGTTCAAGACAGAAGAAATATAATGGAAACAATACAGAAATTATGTCAGGACAAGGTAATTACCTTAGTCCCTTGGCTACAACAGGAAAAAGGATTTTATTCAAGCCTGTTTGTGGTACCGAAGCCAGACGGCTCGGTCAGACCGATTTTAAATCTAAAATCGTTGAATCTTTACCTAAAAAGATTAAAATTCAAGTTGGAGTCCCTGAGAGCAGTAATCTCCTGCTTGGAGGAGAAGGAATTTATGGTGTCAGTGGACATCAAGGATGCTTACTTGCATGTTCCCATTTACCCTCCACATCAAGCATACCTGAGGCTTGCGTTTCTGGACTGCCACTACCAGTTCCAGACATTGCCATTTGGGCCCTCCACAGCACCGAGAGTATTCACCAAGGTGATGGCAGAGATGATGGTTCTGCTTCGCAAGAAAGGAGTCAACATAATTCCTTACCTGGATGATCTCCTGTTAAAAGCGAGATCCAGGGAGAAGTTAGTGCAGAAAATTGCACTATCCCTGACGGTGCTTCAACAGCATGCTTGGATCATAAACTTTCCAAAATCACAGTTGGAACCGACGATGAAATTATCATTTCTGGGAATGATACTGGACACCGAGGTACAGAAAGTATTTCTACAAGTGGAAAAGGCTCTGGAAATCCAGAAGATGGCCAAACAAATTTTGAAACCAGCATGTGTGTCGATTCATCAGTGCATCCGCCTGCTGGGGAAGATGGTAGCAGCCTACATGGCTCTACAATATGGCCGATTCCATGCCAGGGTGTTCCAGTGGGATCTACTTGACAAGTGGTCTGGATCGCATCTACACATGCACCAGAGGATACTCCTGTCGACAAAAGCCAGAATCTCGCTCCTGTGATGGCTATGCAGTTCTCATCTCCTAGAGGGATGCAGGTTCAGGATTCACGCCTGGATCCTGGTAACCACGGATGCAAGTCTCCGAGGTTGGGGAGCAGTCACGCAAGGGGAAAGCTTCCAAGGAAGATGGTCACGTCAAGAAGCACTTCTTCACATAAACATTCTGGAGTTGAGAGCAGTTTACAACAGCCTTCTACAAGTGGCGCATCTTCTTCAAGATCGTCCCATACAGATCCAGTCAGACAATGTAACAGCAGTGGCTTACATAAACCGTCAGGGCGGAACGAAAAGCAGAGCGGCAATGGCAGAGGAGACAAAAATACTCCTCTGGACAGAAAGACATGCAAGAGCTCTGTCAGCAATCTTCATTCTGTGAGTGGACAACTGGGAAGCGGACTTCCTCAGCAGACACAATCTCCATCCAGGAGAATGGGGCCTCCACCAAGAAGTCTTTGCAGAGGTAGCAAGTCGTTGGAGCGTTCCTCAAGTAGACATGATGGTATCTTGTCTCAACAAGAAGCTTCAAAAATATTGTTCCAGGTCGAGAGACCCACAAGCAATAGCAGTGGATGCACTGGTGACCCAGTGGGAGTTCCAGTCAGTGTATGTGTTCCCTCCACTTCCACTAATATCAAAAATTCTCAAGATCATAAGAGAAAAAGTTTGGGCGATCCTCATTGTCCTAGACTGGCCAAGGAGGGCTTGGTATCCAGATCTTCAGGAGTTACTGATAGAAGATCCTCGGCCTCTTCCTCTTCGCGAGGACCTGCTTCAGCAGGGGCCGTTTGTTTATCAAGACTTACCGCGGCTACATTTGACGGCATGGCTGTTGAGTGCCAGATCCTAGCCCAAAAGGGTATTCCCAACAAAGTCATTCCCACACTTATTCAGGCCAGGAAAAGAGTAATGTCTAGACTGTCAGGAATCGATCGACTCACCACGGTCACATCTGTCCGCCGGTGCGGACTCCGTCCAGGGTCCCTGCGTTCCACTGTCATCCGCACCTCTGCCATCAGACGTCATCCTGGGCCTGGGAGCGCTCCTGTGACAGCGGGCGTGTAGCACGCCGCGTTCCCGCTAGGCCGCGGCATGGGCGCCGCCATGACAGTCTCCATCGGTCAAAGCACGGCGGCCAATCCGGTGCTTGGCCGCACCTACTTTCCTCACTCCCACCAATGACTGCACATCAGGGGGTATATCAGGAGCTGCAGGATCAGTCTGCAGGCATCCTGAACTTTGTGTCACTCCTGCGACCCATGTGTCTGGATCTGGTTACCTGTTCCTCCGTGTTCCTGGTTACCTGCCTATACCTCCGTGTTCCTGGTTACCTACCTGTGACTTTCTGCTCCAGGTATCCTCTACAGCTCCGTGGAACTACAAGCCTCAGCATTACCTGCTTCTGTTTACAGGCTTCACACTAATCACCAACTCAGTGTGCTTCAGCCTAGCAGTAGAGACTCGCTCCAGGTGCATTCCATCTCCTCACCTGTGATGCAGCTTGCTTGCTGCCTGTGCCTCATCACCTGCACTGTGAACATTGCCAGTCTCCTGCCTCTGCTACCAGGTTTGCCATCTATTACCATCTCTGCTGGCTCCACGTTTTAAACTGCTCTGGTTCCCATACCAGATTATCTCCTGCCAAGTTATTATTCATCAGTGTACATTCATCAGTTATTATTATTACCAGTTATCATTCATCAGTTACCAATTATCCATTTGCCATATTTCTGTTGCCATAGACTTTCAGCTTCCACGCTGCACTATTGACATTTGCATTTCTTATTGTTTATTTTCTGCTGCCGTTGTGAACTATCTGTATAATAAATATCATTGCGCCCATGCGCAGAAACTTAATCCAGCCTCCTCGCTTTCTCCCTTCTACCTCCACTGACCCACTAGCGCCCCCTCCGGGGACACAGACAAAACCTACTCTGACATAGACGTTACCATCGTATTTGGAGAAAATGTGTATCTTGGTGTGAATCATAAAAATTCTCCAACAGTGAAGTTTCAATTAGGACGTCTTCTCCTATTTCTACAGGCTGGTGTGGATGCAGGCTTAAGATTGGGTCCAAATTTCGGCCTTGTCCATTTTCTTTCAGAAACAGTTGGCTTCCCTTCCTGAGGTTCAAACGTTCGTGAAGGGGGTTCTGCGCATCCAACCACCATTTGTGCCTCCTACGGCACCATGGGATCTTAACGTAGTGTTGCAGTTCCTTCAATTATATTGGTTTGAACCTCTGCAGGAGGTTGAGTTAAAGTTTCTCACTTGGAAAGTGGTCATGCTGTTGGCCTTGGCATCCGCAAGGCGGGTGTCTGAGTTAGGAGCCTTGTCTCACAAGAGCCCTTATTTGATCTTTTATGAAGATAGGGCTGAACTAAGAACGCGTCAGCAATTTCTTCCAAAGGTTGTGTCTCCTTTCCATAAAAACCAACCTATTGTGGTGCCAGTGGCTACTGACACCTCAGCTGTTTCAAAGTCCTTGGATGTGGTCAAAGCTTAGTAGACTTATGTCACGAGAACAGCTCGTATAAGGAAAACAAAAGCATTATTTATCCTGTATGATCCCAACAAGATTGGGTGTCCTGCTTCTAAGCAGACGATTACACGCTGGAGCAGATGTATGATTCAGCATGCTCATTCCACAGCAGCATTGCCGATACCGAGTTCGGTAAAAGCCCACTCTAGGAGGAAAGTGGGTTCTTCCTGGGCGGCTGCCCGGGGTGCCTCGGCTTTACAGATTTGCCGAGCAGCTACTTGGTCAGGGGCAAACACGTTTGCTAAGTTTTACAAGTTTGACACCTTGGCTGCTGACGACCTTAAATTTGGTCAGTCAGTTCTGCAGAATCATCCGCACTCTCCCGCCCGTACTGGGAGCTTTGGTACATCCCCATGGTACTAAATGGACCCCAGCATCCTCTAGGACATTAGAGAAAATAGGATTTTAATATACCTACCGGTAAATCCTTTTCTCGTAGTCCGTAGAGGATGCTGGGCGCCCGCCCAGTTCTCCTTTTTCCTGCATTATATTTTTTCTTCTTACACAAGTTATCACGTGTTAAGTTGTTATTCAGCAGTTGCTGTAGAGTTCATGCTCGTTGGCATGTTTTGAGTTGTATGCCATGTTGTGCAGCATCGTTGAACGCTGTGAGCTGGTGTGAATGTTGCCAATAGCTTAAAGTAAATCCTTCTCTCGAAGTTTGTCCGTCTCCTCGGGCACAGTTCCTATACTGAGGTCTGGAGGAGGGGCATAGAGGGAGGAGCCAGTTCACAATGTAAAAAAGTCGTAAAGTGCCAAAGGCTCCTGCGGACTCGTCTATAACCCATGGTACTAAATGGACCCCAGCATCCTCTACGGACTACGAGAAAAGGATTTACCAGTAGGCATATTAAAATCCTATTTTTCTTCAGGTACTAGACCAACAAAAATAACCCATCCTAACATACACATCAAGTCATGAGATAGGAAGAGGGGGTGGGGACTTATTACCTTAGTCCATCACACTGGAGAATACACTTGGTTTTATGCAAGCTATTGAAACCATTTGAAATGGTAAACAATTGAGTTCAGACACTGCCAGAACAAGTCAGGTCATACTCTTAAATAAACCAGTTGAAAAGTAGCTAGAGAAGTTGAAGAATGAGTTGAAACAAAGCGAGTATGTTCTTCAAGTACTTTTTTCACTTTACCAGGACCAAAGGGTGTTTAACATCTTGAATCAGTACGTTTTGGCAAACAATGCTTGATCCCACTGTAGTTTAAGTTCTGTGTAACAACTTTCCAACTGACACAGATCTCAAGAAATGCAAAGAACTCCTTGCGAGCAAGTTCTCAGCTCAAGCGTCTCCAACTTCAGCTTCTCCTGCTAATGCTGCTGTCAGGAATAAACTGACCTTTTCTAGGAAACACAATGGTATGATCAGGGCTGGTGCTAGGGTGTTCGGCGCCCCCCCTGCAAACTATAAATTTGTACCCTCCCATATTCCTTTGGCGCGCACGGGAAAAGGGGTGTGGTCTCACAAGTAAGGGGCATGGCCACACAATAGTAACCCCATTTAAAATTACGCCACAATGTAGCACAATCTTATTCATCTTATACGTAATGCCCCACCCGTAGTAGTAGCGTCCTTATATGTAATGCACCCCAGTATTAGTAGCATCCTTATACATAATGCCCCCCCAGTAGTAGTAGCATCCTTATACATAATGCCCCCCCAGTAGTAGTAGCATCCTTATGCATAATGCCCCCCCAGTAGTAGTAGCATCCTTATACGTAGTGCACCTCCAGTAGTAGATGCGTCCTTATACGTAATGCACCCCCAGTAGTAGTACTGTCCTTATACATAATGCACCCCCAGTAGTAGTAGCTTCCTTATACATAATGCCCCCCTGTAGTAGCATACTTATACGTAATGCCCCCCAGTAGTAGTAGCATTGTTATATGTAATGCCCCCCCAGTAATAGTAGCGTCCTTGTACATAATGCCCTCCCAGTAGTAGTAGCATCCTTATTCGTAATGCCCCCCAGTAGTAGTAGCGCCCTTATGCGTAATGCCCCCCCCAGTAGTAGCCTCCTTATACGTAATGCCTCCCCAGTAGTAGTAGCATCGTTATATGTAATGCCCCCCCAGTAATAGTAGCGTCCTTATATGTAATGCCACCCCTGTAGTAGTAGCGTCCTTACATGTAATGGTCCCCCCAGTAGTAGCGTCCATAAAGTGCGAGCACAGACATACCTCACACACACACAATTCACACATATACACACACATACACACCCACCATATACACCCCCCCCCACCATGCACACACACACGCACACCATACACACCCCCACCACACACACACACACACACACACATTTCTCTCTCACCCTCCACTTACCAAGTCTGGCTGGCCGTCACTGCAGTGCTTACTCTCCCACTGCTCAGCTGCCTGGTCCCGTGTAGCTCCGCCCCTCTACCCAATGTAGCTACACCCCTCATGCCATCGTAGCTCTGCCCCCTTTTCAGGACCTGCACTGCACACAGAAGCTGTCACAGGTTATTGGGGGGGGGGGGATGGGTTTTTCATGCTGCCGATACACCGATACCTGTCATACAGTGACAGGCACAGCAGCTGGCAGCAGCAGCAGGGGGGACAGGACGGCACTGCAGCAGGGAAGGGATGCAGAGCAGGGGGAGCGCCTCTCCATCCCAGCGCCTCCCTGCACTGCATCACTTCGCTGAGCGGGTAGCGCCAGGCCTGGGTATGATGTTGAGTAAACTCTGAGCACCAGAGTGAAACATTAAGTCATTTGATCAGGCTTAAAGAATTGTCCACATATATTATATTGACACTTCTACAGTAGTCTGTAATTCAATATGAATGGTGGAGAATTACTTTAATGATAATGTATTTTGGTGTGAGGGAAAAAGAAGACTCTATACTGGGGTCACTCTTAACTATAGTAGGAAAAATAATCCAGAACGGTATCAATGTTGATCAGTCTAAAATCTACTATTTATTAGATATGCATTAAAATAAAAGGAACAACACAGACACACATAGACATAAAAAAGGGGAAAACTATGTTCCTGGGCAGTGAATAAATGCTGTATAGGTTTCAATAATTTATTGATTAAACCTATGCAGGTACATTATAAATAATGCGTGGATTTTATTGACCAAAATATTATTCGGACTGTAATGAGTCGTGATTGTTATATTGCTTGCATGCGCTTAGAGAGGACACTCCAATATTATGTAATAATCACTAGAACGTCCATTGGGCTTGTTCAATATACACCACAGATAAAGAAGTCCCTGAAAACGCTATTTTGTAATTAAGATAGGGAAATGTTACCAGTATCAGACACATGTAATGAGTATTGTTAATGGGGGTAATTCCAAGTTGATCGCAGCAGGATTTTTGATAGCAATTGGGCAAAACTATGTGCACTGCAGGGGAGGCAGATATAACATGTGCAGAAAGAGTTAGATTTGGGTGGGTTATTTTATTTCTGTGCAGGGTAAATACTGGCTGCTTTATTTTTACACTGCAAATTAGATTGCAGATTGAACACACCCCACCCAAATCTAACTCTTTCTGCACATGTTATATCTGCCTCCCCTGCAGTGCACATGGTTTTGCCCAATTGCTATCAAAAATCCTGCTGCGATCAACTTGGAATTACCCCCAATGGTTCCATCTAGAACAACATTCAGCTTAGAAACAGTGTCAAATCCCCTATAAGTAACACAGAGACAAAATTGTCTCACTCCTTGAATGCCAGAGAATAATTCCCTTTAGTAGCAGAATAACTGCTCCTGTATCAGACAGCAATGTATCAAGTATACCTTCAAGTTGTAAGGTACAGCAAAACAGTATAAAGTACAAAATCTTTAACTGACACTGTACCTCTTAAGGCACTTATCCGGTGCAATCGCTGCTCCTAATTCAACAGCAGTGTATCATATAAACCTTCAGGTTGTAAGATACAGCACAACAGTATGAAACACTGAATCTTTAACTGACACTGTACCTCTTTGGGCCCTTATCCAGTGCAATCTCAAATAGTAATTGGAATGATAGAGCATTATAGGGCACATAAATAATTTGCAAACCTGGTGGCTGTGTAGAAAATCAATACCACTGTATCACATATATTAATTCAAAAAATTCTCATAGCATAGCTTATAGTCCAAATAATATCATGTGAGCATCCAGCAAATGATATCACCAGCAATATAAGCTTAACGACCTTGATGCAAATGATATTCACCTCAGGAATTATTTCTGATAATTCATGTTGTGAAACATTGTACAAGCATTATGACTGGGTGAATTTCAACATGTACCATGTTTTTCGCATACAATAAACTTAGTGGTTGAGAATTTCTTAACAAAATGCCAGGTCCATGCCGGAAAATGCTATCTCTTACTCATTGATGCTATCTCTTACTTCCCGATATGTTAGGAAGCTGAAATCTAACATACGTATTCTTCAGGGGGGAAATAGTAAAACTACGTAACTAGAATTTTTTTTAATCTGTTTTATTGGTTTTCAAAAGTCAAGACAGCATATACAGACAATGATCCTGTACAAGCATATACACAACATGGTATTGGTAAAACAAAATCTATCATAGGCAAGAAAGCCCACAACATCTTACCAGAAAAGAAAAAAAAACAAGAGCAGCAATAACATGCGTTAATGTTCAAAGAGACATATGCAACAGGCCAATGACATGACCTGCAGGACTTCTGATGTTCCTGATTGAGGAGGAAATTGATGTTGAGGGACTTGGTGATGTTGCTTGTAGGAGCTTGGTTACAACAGGAAGAAGGGATTGAGGTGTCAGTGGGTTGCTAACGCTCTTACCCAAAGTTTCTGAACTTGACAATGACTTCTGATGAATGCGCTGCAGGTAACGTATAAGGGAGGATGTTCCTAGATAGTTAACATCCTTACCCCTACTTATTAAGGATTGACAAAGGCAACAGATGGCTTGACGCCTGTTGTCCGGATTTGTGGAGAAATAATTCCACACCGAAGAGGTGGCTTTTTTGATATTTTGCCCAGGCATGACAATGGGCTTTCTCATCCCACAGACAACAACTGTCTCCACTGGTGCCTTATTCAAACAAACCACATCAAAATCAGAATCCTCATCGTCAACTTCCTCCTCAGCGCCAGCTACACCTATATCCTCCTCATACTAGTGACATCCTCAATCTCAATGTCAGCAACTGGACTGACGGTGCTCTTCCCAGCACTAGCAGGGGGCATGCAAATGGTGGTAGGAGCCTCCTCTTTCCATACAGTCTTTGGAAGGTCAGGCCTAGACATCGCAACCACGGACACACTTGAATTCTCCTTGGGGATTTGTGATATCTCTGAATGCACAGTTGTATTTTCCTGTGCTTTAACAAGCTTAATTTTTTTTAATTGTTCGAGAGGGAGGAGGGCTTCAATCTTCATGAGAAGCTGAGCCACTAGTCATGAACATAGGCCAAGGCCTTAGCCTTTCCTTGCCACTTTGTGTCATGAATGGCATATTGCCAATTTTACGTTTCTCGTCAGATAATTTTTTTTCTGATTATTAATTTTTGCTTTTTGGATTTTGCATGCCCTCTATGACATTGGGCATTGGCCTTAGCAGACGACGTTGATGGAATTTCATTGTCAATGTCATAACTGGTAGCAGCAGCAGCTTCAGCATTAGTACTAGGTACTAGAAATGGTTCCTGATCTTCCACTATTTTTTCCTCCAAATTGTTGTTCTCCATTTCACAGGATAGCACCCCTTTATTATTACAGCACACACAGAACAGTGCTCCTTTATTTTCATATTTACAGCATACAGGGCCAGTGTAATGTTATTTGTACAGCAGCACCCCTATATTTTACAGCATACAGGAGCAGTGTGCTTTTAATTTTTAACAACTGCACTCCTGAATTTTTACAACATACTGGGCAGCAGCACCCCTATATCTTACAGCATAAAGGAGTAGTGTGCTTTTCATTTTTAACAACTGCTCCTCTGATTTTTTTCAACATACAAGGCCAGCAGTACACCTATATTTTACAGCATACAGGAGCAGTGTGCTTTTAATTTTTACAACTGCACCCCTGCATTTTAATAGTATTCATGGCCAGTGTAATTGTATTTAAACACTAGCACCCCTATATTTTACAGCATACAGCAGTCTGCTTTTATTTTTTAACAACTGCACCCCTGAATTTTTACAATATAAGGGGCCAGCAGAGCCCTATATTTAACAGCATACAACAGCAGTGTGCTTTTAATTCTTAACAACTGCATCCCTGAATTTTAATAGCATACAGGGCCAGTGCAATGTTATTTAAACAGCAGCACCCCAATATTTTACAGCATACAGGAGCAGCATGCTTTTAATTTTTAACAACCGCACCTCTGAATTTTTACAACATACAGGGCCAGCAGCACCCCTATATTTTACAGCATACAGGAGCAGTGTGCTTTTAATTTTTAACAACTGCACTCCTGAATTTTTACAACATACAGGGCCAACAGCACCCTTATATTTTACAGCATACAGGAGGAGGACGGTGCACCTGCACCCTGTACAACACAGTGACAGCCAGGACAGCAACACCAATGTAAAGCTGCAGCATCCAGCCATAACAGCACATGAAACACCAGTGACAGCCAGGACAGCACCCCTAACACTGCACCCCTGCAGAGCACGCACTAACCCCACCTGATGCCACCACCCACAGAGAGAGAGGTTTGTCTCCCTCACTCTCCAAGTCCGGAGTGAAAATAGTAATGACGCGCGGCTGTTTATATGGGATCCAAAACCAGTGAGAATCTGACAACGTTCTGGTTTCTGAGTCTGGCGGGAAGTCCCGAGATGGACGGGATGTTCGGGGGGTGGGGGGATTTGGTTCTCTGAGCACTGAACCCACTCATCTCTAGTAGGAACCAGTCAGTTTTATCAAAAACTTTAAGAATCTGTGCCTGAGTGGCACTATCAGAATACACTATGTATAAACCCCACTTCTTGTAAAATGCAGCGGCACCCTTTTCCCCATTATAGATAGATTTTCTATCAAAATATAACATCTGCAGCAACATCCTCTGAGTCTCCGAGAAAGAGGGGAAGGACTTAGAAGTCCAACGCTGCAGAATGACCTTTTTGGAAACAGTCAACAAAATTGTCAGCAGACGAATAATCTTGGACTGGGTAGAGCCCAGATCCCAACCTGAAAAATTAAAAAATATACAAGTAAGTGGGTCAGGAACAACCTTGATATGGAAAACATCAGAAACATAGTATACTGTACAACTTTATTCCAGAAGCGTTTAATATATCCACACCCCCACATACAGTGAAAAATATAGGCTGAGGAAACATGGCATTTATAACATTCCCCTGACATTTCAGGATGAAAACGGGCATATTGGGAGGGGGAGATATAAGAGCGCAGAATAGTGTGTAAGTGTACTTCCTGTAAATAAAAGGAAGATAATATTCTCATGGTGGAGTCATAATTTTTTACTAATGTGTGTAGATAGAACCATATGAGGGAGGTCTTGCCACCACTGCAGGAGTAATCTATCCCATTGAGAGGTAGAGGAAATATTAATAAGAATATTATATACCTATCTAATACGAAAAGGAGCATGCAACGGGAGTGACCATAAGGCATGTAATGAGTTTTTATCTGGTATAGTGGAAACAGAATGGGGACATTTTAATTAAGGCGTTAAGAGAATGGCGAATCTGCAGATACATATATAAATGGGTATGAGGAAGTTTATAAGTCTCATGGAGGGTAGAAAATTGATACATCCTGCCACCCGGGCTAAAGAAAATTAGTGAATGAAGGAGGGAATGCCGGATTTCCCCAGAGAGAAACCCTGGCAGATATCATAAAGGACAAGCCTACTTATTTATGAAGAGCTAACCATGAGTAGTATATATCATGGAGGAAGGGGTGACTTAGAATTGTATATGGGATATCTGAAGATTTCGTATGGAGGAGACCATCTGAAGAGAATGGGAAGAAAAGTGCTTCATCCAAATTTAGAATCAGCAAATTTGTCACTTGACAACAGCCAATCAACAGCATATCTAGTCATAACTGATTGTTATGAGCCACTGCTGTGGCTCATTCCTGTTTTTCATTTTGGTTATGTATTTTATGTTAATACTTCTGTTTATGTTCCCCGTGGGTGTCATGGGGTGTTCGGAGCTCACCCTTAAGGAGAGGGTACTGTTATGAACCACAGGTAGTGGTTCATTCCTATTCTATGTTTATAGTTGTCTTGCAGGCCAGGATTTCCCGTTGCTCTGGTTTGAGAAGACTCTTGTTTGCTGCCGGTGGTGAGTCTGTGTGATTGCAGCTTGTTCCCATGTGTTCAGCCTCACCTGTCTGTTGATTGCACCTCTCAGTTGTGCAGCAGGGCAGCTGCACGACATAATTAATTAAGACTCTCTGTTATATTCTGGCTCAGTGCAATTCACAGATGCTGGTGATATTTCCAGAGTTCCAGGGTTCTTGAGTTCTGAGCTAGTCCCTGCCAGTTCCTGAGCTCCTGTCTAGCAGTGTCTGTCTAGCTGCTTCCAGTGTCGGTTCCAGTGTCGGTTCCAGTGTCGGTTCCAGTGTCTGATCCCGTGTCCTGCCGTGAAGCATTCCTGTCCAGAAGTCCTGTGGCTTTGTCTGTTCCTGGTCGAGTATCTGGCTTCTTGGTGTCCACCGGTCTGTCGTTTGGGATTCTGCCTGTCCTCCGGTTCTGAGAGCCTGTGTCGGCTACATTGGGGGTTCCCGTCCGTTTGCCAGTATTTGTACCGGTTCCGTGAGTAGCGGCTTTGCCGCATCCGTCGGCCTAGGCCGCTGTATTCCTTGGTTATATCTGTCACTGGTGTTTTGCAGAGGGTTCTGCATATGCTGTCACCGCCGGTACACAAACAGTATTTCCTTTGTTGTTCTTTTCCTTTGGCGGCATGCCGCACATATACTTAGTTTTAGGGTTGTTAGTAGCCCCTAGCCTTCTGTTTGCTTTAGTTAGAGGTCCCCTTGTTATTATCCTGTCTCGGTTCACGCCTTGTCTCACTCTAAGACCTGGGGGTATCGGAGTTGGGCAGACCTAATCCGCCCTTCAAACGCGGCTGCCGTGGGCCCAAGAAACCATAGTCACTCAGGCGTGAACTGACCACACGGGTGAAACAATGGAGGTAGGGTGCTAGGGGCTATTTCCACACCACACCTTATTTCAGCTTCACGTTCTGGTGCTCTGGACTCACTACGCAACATCTCCCTTGTTCTGAGCACCAGGAACCTAACATTATCACCAGCCATACAACAAAAAAGAAACAAAGCTAAATAGTAGTTTTTTCTTTTTTGGTCCAGTGTCTAGTCTAGAATCCAGTCCTGTCAAGAATTCAGTCCTGTCTAGAACTCAGTGTGCAGAATCCAGTCCGGTGTTTAGAATCCAGTCCTGTCTAGAATTCAGTGTGCAGAATACAGTCCTGTCAAGAATCCGGTCTTGTCTAGAACTCAGTGTGCAGAATCCAGTCCGGTGTTTAGAATCCAGTCCTGTCTAGAATTCAGTGTGCAGAATCCAGTCCGGAGTTTAAAAATCCAGTCCAGTCTTGTCTTGTCTAGAATCTTGTCTAAGAATCTTGTCTAGAATCTTGTCTTAGAATCGTGTCTAGAATCGAGTCTAGAATCTTGTCTAAGAATCTTGTCTAGAATCTTGTCTTAGAATCGTGTCTAGAATCGTGTCTAGTCTTGTCTTGTCTAGTTTGAAATCCTCCTATGCCTACTATGCAAGCCCTGCAAGCATCTCTCTCAGCCCTGAACTCTGCTTTCAGTGCTTTTGAAACCTGAGCGGCTGGAAGTTATGCAGCAATCCTTAAAGCAACTGCAAAACCTTCTGACCAAAATTTTGCTTATTTTGCCAGAAGTAGTTGAGAGTTCATTCTCTAAAGAGACTCTTGTTCACAGTATGGTGACAAGTGAATCCTCAGGTTTAATTAGAGAGAAAAAGTTTGAAAGTTTTCTGCGGCCCAGGCTCTCAGAAGAGGAGCGTCTGCGTTGCAGAAACTTAGATTTATGCCTATATTGTGGGGGTTTAGGCCACTATCTGCAGACCTGTGAGTTGCGCAAGCCAAAGTGTGGCGACAAGTCCTGCCCTCTGGCCAAGTTGAGTCAGGATACAAGACCTACTCCTGTCTCTACTGTGGCAGAGGTACTTGTCACACAACCCACACTAAAAAGCACTCTGTCCTATAATTGGGGTCCTTGGGCTAGGGAGCCCCATTATAGATTCAGGAACCAAAGGAGAATGTTTCTCTCCTCTCTTGATTTTCCTGTTGAAGCAGAGTTGCAAACCCCTGGAGCGGTGTCTGATGCCCGGGGTCCTGGAGCGGTGCCCGATGCCCAAGGTCCTGGAGCGGTGCCCGATGCCCAGGGTCCTGGAGCGGTGCCCGATGCCCAGGGTCCTGGAGTGGTACCCGATGCCCAGGGTCCTGGAGCGGTACCCAATGCCCAGAGTCCTGGAGCGGTACCCGATGCCTAGAGTCCTGGAGCGGTACCCGATGCCTAGAGTCCTGGAGTGGTACCCGATGCCCAGAGTCCTGGAGTGGTACCCGATGCCCAGAATCCTGGAGTGGTACCCGATGCCCAGAGTCCTGGAGCGGTACCCGATTCCCAGAGTCCTGGAGCGGTACCCGATGCCCAGAGTCCTGGAGCGGTTCCCGATGCCCAGAGTTCTGGAGCGGTACCCAATGCTCTAGGTTATAGAGGGACATCGAATATTATAGCTCAGGTGTCAATACCAGAAGGGGTCTCAGAAGCTGTTACCCCAGGTAGGGACTTGAAAAGCGCAACCCCAGAAAGGGTATCTAAAACCATAGTTCTAGAAGGGAACTCGAGAAGCAAAACCCCAGAAGGGATCTTTGAAGTAATATCCACAAGTGGGGTCTCGAGAGACGCAGCCCCAAAGAAGGGTCTAGAGGTCGCTTCCCCAGGAAAGAACTTAAGAGGCATAGCGTTAGTGGAGGTTCTGAAGGTTAAAGCTTCAGCAAAAGTCCCAGAAGTCATAGTCCCGGGAGAAGTTTCGATAATTATCGACTCAGAGAGGGAGGCCGACGGCCCGGCCCCAGAAAGGGAGGCCGACTGCCCGGTCCCAGTAAAAGAATCCGAGGTGCTGACCCCAGCGGGGTTCCCGAAGACCACTGCCCCAGCGGGGTTCCCAAAGGCCACTGCCCCAGCGGGGTTCCCAAAGGCCACTGCCCCAGCGGGGTTCCCGAAGGCCACTGCCCCGGGTGTGGTTTCCCGAAGGCCACTGCCCCAGCGGGGTTCCCGAAGGCCACTGCCCCAGCGGGGTTTCCGAAGGCCACTGCCCCGGGTGGGGTTCAGAAAGTCACTCCCCCGGGTGGGGTTCAGAAAGTCACTGCCCCGGGTGGGGTTCAGAAAGTCACTACCCCGGGTGGGGTTCCGAAGGCCACTGCCCCAGGTGGGGTTCAGAAAGTCACTGCCCCAGGTGGGGTTCAGAAAGTCTCAGCCTCGAGTAAGGTCAATAGTGACCAGGTCCTAGCAAAGCACTCTAGTCAGTCAGATGGGAAGGAAGCAGATCCTGACTCTGTTGATATCTCAACATCTATAATCTTTGATGGGGACTTAGTCCAATTTCTGGCGCTTTACAAACACTATTACACCATTTTGTTGTCTAGACCATTTCTGGGCATCACTTCAGAGAACCTTGTGCTCTATCTGATATATTCCTTTAGAGGAGAGCCTTTTGAGTGGGCGACCAGCCTAATGAAAGCTGTGATGCAGTTATTAAAAGATATGGTTCCAAAGAAATTGGTTCAGGTTCCTCTAGGTCACCCGTCTTATCTGCTGAGAGTTCACCGTATACTGTAAACTCGGCACAAAGATCACAGCCTATTACCATTGCTACTGGATGTGCTTTCCTGTCTTCTCCCTACGGGAAATCTTCTAAAGTTTCAGTACCTAGGGGAATGGAACCAATCTATGGTCTGTTCTCAGATTCCGAAACTGATGAGGTTTCTTATATGCCGGGGCACTCTGGTAGGAGACGGAAGAAGCATCTGATTGATCGACCTATATGTTTTGAAGAATTTTTTGAGCCAGAGGTTTCTTCCTTTCCTGGTGTCGCCAAGCAAGCACAGGGTAAAAAGAAGAAAAAGAAAAATAAATATTGCTGACTCTTGCCTTGTGGTGTATATAAAAAAAAAAAAAAAGGTTTTTTTTTTCCTTGTCTTGTGTCCAGTGGCCACCGTCAAGGGGGGGGGGGGGGGGGCACTGTTACAAGCTGTTGCCACAGCTTGTTTCTGTTTTCTTGCCTGTTAGACCAGTGTGTCAGTTTTTTTTTTGTATCCCTTGTTTTGGAAAGGCTGAATTTTGGGGTCAGTTGACCCCTCCTCAAGGGGGGGGTACTGTTATGAGCCACGGCTGTGGCTCATTCCTGTTTTGCATTTTGGTTATGTATTTTATGTTAATACTTCTGTTTATGTTCCCTGTGGGTGTCATGGGGTGTTCGGAGCTCACCCTTAAGGAGAGGGTACTGTTATGAACCACAGGTAGTGGTTCATTCCTATTCTATGTTTATAGTTGTCTTGCAGGCCAGGATTTTCCATTGCTCTGGTTTGAGAAGACTCTTGTTTGCTGCCGGTGGTGAGTCTGTGTGATTGCAGCTTGTTCCCATGTGTTCAGCCTCACCTGTCTGTTGATTGCACCTCTCAGTTGTGCAGCAGGGCAGCTGCACGACATAATTAATTAAGACTCTCTGTTATATTCTGGCTCAGTGCAATTCACAGATGCTGGTGATATTTCCAGAGTTCCAGGGTTCTTGAGTTCTGAGCTAGTCCCTGCCAGTTCCTGAGCTCCTGTCTAGCAGTGTCTGTCTAGCTGCTTCCAGTGTCGGTTCCAGTGTCGGTTCCAGTGTCGGTTCCAGTGTCTGATCCCGTGTCCTGCCGTGAAGCGTTCCTGTCCAGGAGTCCTGTGGCTTTGTCTGTTCCTGGTCGAGTATCTGGCTTCTTGGTGTCCACCGGTCTGTCGTTTGGGATTCTGCCTGTCCTCCGGTTCTGAGAGCCTGTGTCGGCTACATTGGGGGTTCCCGTCCGTTTGCCAGTATTTGTACCGGTTCCGTGAGTAGCGGCTTTGCCGCGTCCGTCGGCCTAGGCCACTGTATTCCTTGGTTATATCTGTCACTGGTGTTTTGCAGAGGGTTCTGCATATGCTGTCACCGCCAGTACACAACAGTATTGTGCCGGCGTGTGGACAGCATTTCCTTTGTTGTTCTTTTCCTTTGGCGGCGTGTCGCCCATATACTTAGTTTTAGGGTTGTTAGTAGCCCCTAGCCTTCTGTTTGCTTTAGTTAGAGGTCCCCTTGTTATTATCCTGTCTCGGTTCACGCCTTGTCTCACTCTAAGACCTGGGGGTATCGGAGTTGGGCAGACCTAATCCGCCCTTCAAACGCGGCTGCCGTGGGCCCAAGAAACCATAGTCACTCAGGCGTGAACTGACCACACGGGTGAAACAATGGAGGTAGGGTGCTAGGGGCTATTTCCACACCACACCTTATTTCAGCGTCACGTTCTGGTGCTCTGGACTCACTACGCAACATCTCCCTTGTTCTGAGCACCAGGAACCTAACACTGATATAGCATACAGTGCAAAGTCTTGGACCCCGATACCTCCCAATTTTCTAGGAGCCTTCAGTTTGGCCAGGGCAATTGATGCTTTCTTACCTTTCCAAAGAAATGTAGTCATAAGTTTATCAATGCACAATAAGTCAAATTTGAAAAAGACAATAGGAAGCATTTGCATTAGGTAAAAAATCTATGGGAAGAAAATAGATTGGAGAGCCGCCACATGCCCCAACAAGGAGAGCGAGAGTTATTTCTATGAATACAATAAGTGAGACAACGTCAAAATAATGGGTGAGAAGTTAACCTTATACAAATTTGTAAGGGAAGATGTGATCTGAATCCCTAAATAGGTCAGATGCAAAGCAGTAATTTTGAAAGGGAAAAAAGAAAAATTCACAGAGAAGTTGAGAGAGGCCCCTGCACAACAGAGTGATAAAAGTTCTGATTTGGTCACATTGCTCCAATATCCAGCCCTAGCTCCAAAGGCTTCAACTAGATGGAGCAGTTCAGGGATGGACGAAGTAGGATTGGATACTAAGAGCATCATAACATCAGCAAACAGGGCTAACCCAGAACAATCCCACCATCTTGGATACCAGTAAATAAATCAGATCTCTGCAATGCCATAGCCAACGGTTCCAGGGCCACAGCAAACAAAAGAGGGGAAATGGGGCACCCCTGTCTAGTCCCTTTATACAAAGTGATCAGTCAGATAGGCAACCATTACAAGCAACTCTGGTCTATTGGTCACTAAATAGCACTCGTAGTAAAGACACAAAAGAATCTGGGAACCCAAACATCTTCAGGGTAAAGAACAAGTGATCCCATTCTATCAGATCAAATGCATTTTCTGCACATAGGGAGGTCAAGCATTTTGCATCCATAGAGGGGGAGGAGGTGGGAACATATACTGTATATAGCAAAATAACCCTACAAACATTTACTTCAGAATGGCGACCCCATATAAATTCCGTTTGATCCGGATGGACAATGGATGGAAGAATGGATTTCAAACGTAAAGCTAAAATTTTCGTGAAAAGCTTATAATCAGCGTTTAACAACGAAATAGGGCGGTAGGAGCCAGGTAAGGAAAGATCCCTACCCGGTTTCGGAAGAACTTTCAGGGCAGGGGAATTAAAATATAAAGGGAGAGAACCTGAGGAGGAAATATTAAAATTAAAAACTTTAATAAGAGTGTCACCAATCTGAGGTACTGTAAAAGAGATTTATAAAAATCATTACTATTTGCTGGACCACTGTTTGGACCTCAATAAGAGTGTGAGGGGCAGTCATGGAGATAGCCATCTCCGGTGTCAGCTGTGGATAAGGGAGAGTATCCCAAAAGTCTGATGTGAGGGGAGGGTGTGGAGAATAATTGGCAATGGGGGAGGGAAGGCCTGAATATAAATCAGCATAAAATGATCTCATCACCTCTACAGTTTCAGAGGCAGAGGTGGTGAGAATGTTGTGAGAGTTGCGCAAGGGTTGGGTAACCACGGGGATGATTTATTTCCAAATTTATGATAACGATAATGAACAGAAAACAAGTAATGATCACCTTGGGATTGCATGAATTCATCAAAGTGAGTCTTAGCTAAAAGATAAAGATGTTTGTTATGAGGCATAGGGTCAATTTTATACTGCTGGAAGGCTGTTGTCAAGGGGACTTGGATGTCTAAATATTTTATAGTATTTTTGGTATCCGGTCTCTAGGGCGACCACACTTAGGTCGACAATGTCTAGGTCAACCACTACTGGTCGACAGTAAGTAGGTCAACATGGTTTCTAGGTCGACATGGTTTCTAGCCATGCACTAGCCCAGGGAGACAGAGGGAGATTAAGGAGGTAAATGTGTGGCTTAAGGATTGGTGCAGGAAAGAAGGGTTTGTGTTCCTAGAACACTGGGCGGACTTCTCAGGCGCCATCTTTTTTGTCGTGATAGATTGCACCTGAATGAGGAGGGGGCAGCGGTTCTGGGGGGAAGGATGGTTAGAAGGTTGGAGGAGATTTTAAACTAGGTGCCTGGAGGGAGGGTTTAGCAAGAAATTACGGGTCATTCAGTAAGAATACCAGGGGTGGCGTTAGTGAACAAAACAGGGGAGGAGTAGAGCAGACGGCAAGGGTAGTAATATGGGAACTGAAAAGGTTTTTAGAATAACAGTATCCAATGACGATAACGGGTCATCTTTACAGCATAAGAATTAGGATGTCCCTACCATAAGGGGAAATACATATCTCAATTGTATTTATGTAAATGCTAGAAGCCTTACAGGTAAAAAGGGGGAACTAGAAATCCTCGCAGCAAGCAGGGAATATGATATTATAGGCATTACTGAAACGTGGTGGGACGAATCTCATGATTGGACAGTCAATCTAGAGGGTTACACGCTGTACAGAAGAGACAGACTAAATAAATGGGGTGGATGGGTGTGTCTTTACGTAAAGCCATTTCTAAAATCTGTTATACGGGAAGATATTCAAGAAGGGACTGTAAATACTATGGAGACGTTATGGGTAGAAATTGCATGCAGGGGTAAAGGAATAAAGAAGTTATTATTGGGGTTATGCTACAGGCCGCCTGGTATTAATGTGTCTGACGAGAAATTGTTACTGAACCAAATTGAAAGAGCAGCAGGAGTAGGAGACATAGTAGTGATGGGAGACTTAAGGCCCATATAGACGGGAGAGATGTGTGCTGAGCGAACCACTCAGCACACATCTCTCCCGCCGCTCAGCACAGCGCGATGTGTGCTGAGCGATGCGGGGAGGGCGGGGGGGGACGCTCATTTCACTCAGCGGGTGAAATGAGCGACGTGCTAGATTGGCCTGCATGCAGGCCAATCTAGCACCGGCGATAGCGATGTGCGGGGCCGCGCATCGCTATCGCTGTGGGGGAACACACGAGTGATCTGTGCTTATAATCTAAGCAATCTAGTCAGATTGCTTAGATTTTAAGCATGGATCTCTCCGTGAGTAACCCCCTTAACTATCCCGAGATAAACTGGAAAATCAATTCAAGTGATTCTGCTAGGGGCATTATGTTTTTAAACATGCTAAATGATAATTTCTTAGTTCAAGTAATTGAGGAACCAACTAGGTACAATGCAATCTTAGACCTGGTATTAACTAACAATGGGGAATTGGTATCAAATATTGAAGTGGTAGAGCCCATAGGTAACAGCGACCACAATAAACTTTAGCAAAGCCAACTTTGACATGATGAAGGAAGCATTAAGGGACACTGAATGGGAGATTCTGTTTCAAGGAAAAAATACTACAGAGAAATGGGATGAATTAAAATCACTGCTAATTAATAATACTCGTAAATTTATTCCCAACAGCAGCAAAAAAAGGAATAAAAATCCCAAACCAATGTGGTTTAACAAAAATATAAAGGAATTAATGGACAAAAAAGACGAGCAATTAAAAAATACAAATCTGAGGGGGATGCGGAGTCATTTTAACACTACAGGGACTGTAACAAAATATGCAAAAAAGGAATTAGAGCGGGTAAAGTAGAAACTGAAAAACTAGTAGCAAAGGAAAGCAAAGCGAATCCCAAATTTTTTTTTTAAGTACATCAACAGCAAAAGACTAAAGAAGGAGAGTATAGGCCCTTTAAAGGACAAGAGGGGAGTCTTGATCAAAATTGATAATGACATAGCAAACAAACTAAACAAGTTTTTTTCAACAGTATTTACCAGAGAGGACCAATTCTGGGTCTAACACAAAATCTCAACAAAGATAATGTCCCACTGCTAAATGCTTATTTATGTGAGGAGGTAGTTTGTGACCGATTAAAAAAGTTAAAGATTAATAAGTTACCTGGTCCCGATGGAATTCACCTGAGGGTTCTTATGCAGCTGCACGCTGAACTAGCAAGACCTCTATTTTTGATCTTCATGGATTCGGTTAAATCGGGTATGGTACCCAAAGCGATCAAGTCTGAATTAGGCCCGATATCCCTCCGAAGGACGGATTTAGCTGTAATCCAGAACAATACCGGGTATGAGTCAATATGAGCTTGGATAGCATCAGAATATTCTATCCAAGCAGCCTCCAACTGATTCTTAAACTTAACAGAGGAAGACAAATATGAGGGATATCTCCACAGTTTAGGGGTGCCAGCCTCTGAGGAGAAAGTCAGCATAACCGTAACCAGGGCATGATCAGACAATAAGATCGGCTCGATCTGAGAGTCAACAACATTAGGGAACAAAGTTTGAGAAAGGAGTATATAATTGATCATATAAATGGTATGGTGGGCAGCAGAGAGGCAGGTGTATTCTCTATTAACAGGATGAAGGGCTCTCCAGACATCAACCAATTGTAAAGTGTGAGACAAGGCCGGAACCCCTAATTTAGGCAAATTGGTCAGTTTATGGGAAGCACCAGGCCTATCCAAAATATTAGAAGATAATAAGTCAAAGTCCCCACAAATTATCAATGGAATAGAAATATAAGGGCTGAGGATAGCAAGCAATCTCTGAAAAAACACTCTAGAGCAGTGGTTCCCAAACTGTGTGCCGTGGCTCCCTGGGGTGCCTCGGGACACTTGCAGGGGTGCCCTGGGTTGGTGGTCCAGGACCAATTCAAATTATTTATGGTCAATATAATAGGCAAAACCAGTGCTGGGGGCTGCCAGTCATAAAATATGGGGACAAACAGAAGCAAATCTTGTCCCTCACCACACAACTGACCCTAAGGAGGACATATAAACACAATCTACTTAATTTACTATTTCTTTCTAAATTTCTCAATAAGAAATTATTGGACATAGGGTGCCGTGAAAAAAATTCTGATCCTCTAGGGCGCCATGATTCAAAAAAGTTTGGGAACCACTGCTCTAGAGTATACATTGGGAGCATAGATATTACAAAGGAGAAAAGGGTGACACCTTAGTTTAATAGAGACTATAACATATCTCCCTTCCGGGTCGGTAATTGTTTCCAAAACCTCAATAGACAATGACTGTTTGGCTAAAATAATGACTCCCCTAGCTTTCAAGTTAAGGGACTAGTGGCCAACACAGACCATTGTAAAATGTTACATTTTGTAATCTCTGCTGACACCAAATGAGACTCCCAAAGGAACACCAAATCAACATGCTGTTTATTTAAATAGAGAAGAGTCTTCCTTCTCTTGGCTGGGGAGTTAAACCCACCCACGTTCCAGGAACCAATAACAAGGTCAGCCATTAGTCATCAGGGAGTACAAAAAGGAAATAATAAATATACATCAAAAGGAGAGCAACATGTTGAATAAGACAAATATGGGAGACAGCGGGAAGAGCCAACACAAATACAGTAAACTCAATATAGAGATAAACTCGGGTGGGGGAGGGGAAAGGAGGGAGGAAGGGAAAGACACAAACACAGGGAGGGTAATCACAATCCAGCGAATACCAGGTAGAAAGTAACCCGGTACCAGACTTCCAGGACATAAAACAGAAGAAATGTAAACAAAACAAAAAAATGTAATATGAAAATACCAGCAACATACAGTAAGGGGCACCAGCCGGGTACCCCATCATAACAAGTAACAATGAGCGCCATGGGCCTTCTAAGAAGTGCATCAGATGAGTATACTTCACCAGTGGGTATGTAGCATACAAAAAATATCAGCAGCAATCAATGTGAAAAAATGCAGCATGAAGAAGGTCAAAGGAGTACCAAAGGACACCATCGCAGAACAGGAGAAGAAAACTTTCGGAGATGATGAGAAAGATAAAAATCCAGAACCCAAAACATATAAATCAGCAGGAATAACAACAACTCATGATCATGTGGGAATCTTAGGGTTGTTATGTGAAGAGGCAAAAATAATCCATTTTATTATAAACAAAAGAATGAGCGCGGTCAAATCCAAATGGACCGGTGAATCAGGTAGCAGAGGAGGACAGGTCACTAATGTCCACTGACTCGGCAGTGGAGGAGTCCCTCAGCTAAGCAAGTGCATGAGCTGGAGAGAGGAAATCTTTATGGGAGGAGCCATCATGCAAGCGCAGACGTTCCAGATACAGGAGGCCAAACTTGCAACCCTGAACAATTAATTTAGAACATATTGGTGAGAACACCTTACGGGCCCATGTCAATTCCACAGAGTAGTCCTGAAATATGAACAATTTATGTCCGTCCCATTGTATATCATGTTTCATCCTGGAAGCCGTCCAAAATGCCATTTTGTGCAAATAATTGAGGCAGCGGAAGAGAGTGACCCGTGGTCTGGGTTTATGTAGTGTAGGCAGGCCAGCAACCGAAATCTTGGGGCCCGGTACAGTGATATCTCTGGGGCCCCTCAGATTATATATATATATATATATATAGAAACAAGGATTAATACTGCGCCACATGTGATATGAATTAGATATGTTTAAGAAATGGCAATATATTTGTGACACTCCCCTATGTTATAGACGGGGCGTCAGCTGTGTCCCTCAAACTGTACAGGGGTGGTAATTCCCTGAGAAAAATGCAATGGAATGGGGGGATGAGGGATAATTAGCGACCACCGGTGTCAAAGTAAAAATTGCCAATAATATGTATATAAAAGAATATTTATTTAGTATAAAAATAAACAATAAAAGGCATATCTATAAAATTGGGACTAAAACACAATCACAACTGGTCTATAACACTTAAATGGGCCCTGTGATGAAGTCCAAGTGACGAAACGCGTTGAGAGTCCTGCACTTACCTCATATCACAGATAAGGAAAAATATGCTTATTTGATTTCATTGTAGTTTTTATTCGTATTCATTTAAGTGTTATAGACCAGTTGTGATTGTGTTTCAGTCCCAATTTTATAGATATGCCTTTTATTGTTTATTTTTATACTAAATAAATATTCTTTTATATACATATTATTGGCAATTTTTACTTTGACACCGGTGGTCGCTAATTATCCCTCATCCCCCCATTCCAATATTATATATATATATATATATATATACATATAGTATCCACTGGGGTGTCACCCAAAATACTGAAAAGTATTAATGTATAGAAATATAGCAGGGGCACTCTCCAGATTTTCATATGAAGCAATCAATTTATTGATTAAATTTGCATACTCAGGTCAACTCAAACGTTTTCGGTCCATCCAGACCGTCCTCAGGAGTCACTGCAACATAGTACATATAATATGCATTCCTCAGCTCTGTCCAACAGCAAGGCTGGTAATGCCACAAGGCTCCCTTTAAACCTCCCCTGATCACAAAAGGCGCCAAAACACCTACTTCCGCGTTCCACGCTGTAACACATGTGACATCACATCCTACTTAACTGTAACCAGTAATATTATTCAGTGACATCTATAACATCAATCAATATTGTATCACTGCACCATCCATCTATAAACTGGCGCATCTATATACTGGCACCATCTATATACTATGCGCATCCTGGTTATCTGATGCGCACTAAAACAACCCCTCCATGCCGAGCGCTCACGGGCACGGCACTTCCAGTATTTGACACTCATCGCTTCAGTCCAGAAGCAACCGTGGAACACAAGTCGCTGCCATGACCACACTCCACGGCGCAATAGATAATACACATTGTGACACATAAATATAGTCATTTGACCAGCACATCAGGGATGAACATGTGCAAATTAATTCTATCCATCTTATCCATATTTTCAAAGTAGTGTATTACTCAATATTACCACCCCACATATAGTATATGAATTTAAGATAATAATTATAATAATAGTAGTATCACTGTGTCAGGTTCCTGGTGCTCAGAACAAGGGAGATGTTGCGTAGTGAGTCCTGAGCACCAGAACGTGACACTGAAATAAGGTGTGGTGTGGAAATAGCCCCTAGCACCCTACCTCCGTTGTTTTACCCGTGTGGTCAGTTCACGCCTGAGTGACTATGGTTTCTTGGGCCCACGGCAGCCGCGTTTGAAGGGCGGATTATGTCTGCCCAACTCCGATGCCCCCAGGTCTAAGCGTGAGACAAGGCGTGAACCGAGACAGGATAATAACAAGGGGACCTCTAACTAAAACAACAGAAAGCTAGGGGCTACCGACTACCCTAAAACTAAATATATGTGCGGCACGCCGCCAAAGGAAAAGAACAACAAAGGAAATGCTGTCCACACGCCGACACAATACTTTTGCGTACCGGCGGTGACAGCATAAGCAGAACCCTCTGCAAAACACCAGTAACTAAATATAACCAAAGAATACTGCGGCCTAGGCCGACGGACGCGGCAAAGCCGCTACTCATGGAACCGGTACAAATACTGGCAAACGAACAGGAACCCCCAATGTAGCCGACACAGACTCTCAGAACTGGAGGACAGGCAGAATCCCAAACGACAGACCGGTGGACACCAAGAAGCCAGATATTCGACCAGGCACAGACAAAGCCACAGGACTTCTGGACAGGAATGCTTCACGGCAGGACACGGGATCAGACACTGGAATCGACACAGGAACCGACACTCAAAGCAGCTAGACAGACACTGCTAGACAGGAGCTCAGGAACTGGCAGGGACTAGCTCAGAACTCAAGAACTCTGGAACCCAGAAAATATCACCAGCGTCTGTGAATTGCACTGAGCCAGCATATAACAGAGAGGCCTAATTAATTATGTCGTGCAGCTGCCCTGTTGCATGACTCCAAACTGACAAGATGCAATTAGCAGACAGGTGAGGCCAACCACATGGAAACAGGCTGCAATTACACAGACTCACCACTGACAGCAAATAATAATCTTCTAAACCAGAGCAAAGGGAAATCCTGGCCTGCAAGAGAACTATAAACATAAAATAGGAATGAACCACTACCTGTGGTTCATAACAGTACCCTCTCTTTAAGGGTGAGCTCGGAACACCCCATGACACCCACGGGGAACATAAACAAAAGTATAACATAATATACATAACCAAAATGCAAAACAGGAATGAGCCACAGCCGTGGCTCATAATATTACCCCCCCCCCCTTGAGGAGGGGTTAAAGGACCCCAAAATTCAGGTTATCCAAAACAAGGTATACATTAATAAACCTGACACTGGAATAAACAAACAAAGATAAGAAACAGAAACAAGCTGTGACAACAGCTTGTAACAGTGCCCCCCTCTTGACGGTGGCCACTGGACACAAGACAAGGAAAAAAAAAATCTTTTTTTTTTTTTTATTATCTCAAGGCATGAGTCAATAATTATTTCTTTTTCTTCTTCTTCTTCTTATTTTTACAAAGTTCTTGAGGTCTGACCAAGGTAATTCCCCAAACATTGTCTGAACTGATGGTACCTCCCAACAAGGCTGGGTTCAAATCAGAGATTGGTTTCTTAAACTTGGGAACTGAACTTTCAGGCAAAGTACTCCTATTAGAAGAAGACAGAAAAGCACATCCTGCAGTCAAAACAACGGGCTGAGACTCTTGTGCCGAGTTTACAGTATTTGGTGGACTCTCAGCAGACAAGACGGGTGACTTAGAGGAACCTGAACCAATTTCTTTGGAACCATATCTTTTAATAACTGCATCACTGAATGCTGGGGGATCCTGAAGAATGGGATCTTCAGCTTTCATTAGGCTGGTCGCCCATTCAAAAGGCTCTCCTCTAAAGGAAGATATCAGATAGCGCACAAGGTTCTCTGTAGTGATGCCCAGAAATGGTCTAGACAACATAATGATGTAATAGTGTTTGTAAAGCACCAGAAATTGGACTACGTCCCCATCAAAGATTAAAGATGTTGAGATATCAACAGAGTCAGGATCTGCTTCCTTCCCATCTGACTGACTAGAGTGCTTTGCTAGGACCTGGTCACTATTGACCTTACTCGAGGCTGAGACTTTCTGAACCCCACCTGGGGCAGTGACTTTCTGAACCCCACCCGGGGCAGTGACTTTCTGAACCCCACCCGGGGCAGTGACTTTCTGAACCCCACCCGGGGCAGTGACTTTCTGAACCCCACCCGGGCAGTGGCCTTCGGGAACCCCGCTGGGGCAGTGGCCTCCGGGAACCCCGCTGGGGCAGTGGCCTCCGGGAACCCCGCTGGGGCAGTGGCCTCGGGGAAGCCTGCTGGGGTCAGCACCTCGGATTCTTTTACTGGGACCGGACCGTCGGCCTCCCACTCAGGGACCGGGCCGTCGGCCTCCCTCTCTGAGTCGATAATTATCGAAACTTCTCCCGGGATTATGACTACCGGGACTTTTGCTGAAGATATAACCTTCAGAACCTCCACTAATGCTATGCCTCTTAAGTCCTTTCCTGGGGAAACGACTTCTAGACCCTTCTCTGGGGCTGTGTCTCTCGAGACCCCACTTGGGGATATTATTTCAAAGATCCCTTCTGGGGTTTTGCGTCTCGAGTTCCCTTTTAGAACTATGGTTTTAGACACCTTCTCTGGAGTTGCGCTTTTCAAGTCCTTACCTGGGGAAACAGCTTCTGAGACCCCTTCTGGTATTGACACCTGAGCTATAATATTCGATGTCCCTCTATAACCTAGAGCATCGGGTACCGCTCCAGAACTCTGGGCACCGGGTACCGCTCCAGAACTCTGGGCACCAGGTACCGCTCCAGAACTCTGGGCACCGGGTACCGCTCCAGAACTCTGGGCACCGGGTACCACTCCAGGACCCTGGGCATCGGGCACCACTCCAGGACCCTGGGCATCGGGGACAACTCCAGGACCCCTGGCATCGGGCACCACTCCGGGACCCTGGGCATCGGGCACTGCTCCAGGACCCCGGGCATTGGGCACCGCTCCAGGGGTTTGCAACTTTGCTTCAACAGGAAAATCAAGAGAGGAGAGAAACATTCTCCTTTGGTTCCTGAATCTATAATGGGGCTCCCTAGCACAAGGACCCCAATTATAGGACAGAGTGCTTTTTAGTGTGGGTTGTGTGACAAGTACCTCTGCCACAGTAGAGACAGGAGTAGGTCTTGTATCCTGACTAAACTTGGCCAGAGGGCAGGACTTGTCGCCACACTTTGGCTTGCGCAACTCACAGGTCTGCAAATAGTGGCCTAAACCCCCACAATATAGGCATAAATCTAAGTTTCTGTGACGCAGACGCTCCTCTTCTGAGAGCCTGGGCCACAGAAAACTTTTAAACCTTTTCTCTTTAATTAAACCTGAGGATTCACTTGTCACCATACTGTGAGCAAGAGTCTCTTTATAGGATGAACTCTCAACAACTTCTGGCAAAATAAGCAAAATTTTGGTCAGAAGGTTTTGCAGTTGCTTTAAGGATTGCTGCAAAACTTCCAGCCGCTCAGGTTTCAAAGCACTGAAAGCAGAGTTCAGGGCTGAGAGAGATGCTTGCAGGGCTTGCATAGTAGGCATAGGAGGATTTCAAACTAGACAAGACAAGACTAGACAGGATTTTTAAACACCGGACTGGATTCTAAACACCGGACTGGATTCTGCACACTGAGTTCTAGACAGGACTGGATTCTAAACACCGGACTGGATTCTGCACACTGAATTCTAGACAGGATTGGATTCTAGACAAGACACTGGACTGGGCCAAAAAAGAAAAAGTTTTATTTCTTTTTTGTTGTATGGCTGGTGATAATGTTAGGTTCCTGGTGCTCAGAACAAAGGAGATGTTGCGTAGTGAGTCCTGAGCACCAGAACGTGACACTGAAATAAGGTTGTTTTACCCGTGTGGTCAGTTCACGCCTGAGTGACTATGGTTTCTTGGTCCCACGGCAGCCGCGTTTGAAGGGCGGATTATGTCTGCCCAACTCCGATGCCCCCAGGTCTTAGCGTGAGACAAGGCGTGAACCAAGACAGGATAATAACAAGGGGACCTCTAACTAAAACAACAGAAAGCTAGGGGCTACCAACTACTCTAAAACTAAATATATGTGCGGCACGCCGCCAAAGGAAAAGAACAACAAAGGAAATGCTGTCCACACGCCGACACAATACTTTTGCGTACCGGCGGTGACAGCATAAGCAGAACCCTCTGCAAAACACCAGTAACTAAATATAACCAAAGAATACTGCGGCCTAGGCCGACGGACGCGGCAAAGCCGCTACTCACGGAACCGGTACAAATACTGGCAAACGAACAGGAACCCCCAATGTAGCCGACACAGACTCTCAGAACTGGAGGACAGGCAGAATCCCAAACGACAGACCGGTGGACACCAAGAAGCCAGATATTCGACCAGGCACAGACAAAGCCACAGGACTTCTGGACAGGAATGCTTCACGGCAGGACACGGGATCAGACACTGGAATCGACACAGGAACCGACACAGGAACAGACACTCAAAGCAGCTAGACAGACACTGCTAGACAGGAGCTCAGGAACTGGCAGGGACTAGCTCAGAACTCTAGAACTCTGGAACCCAGGAAATATCACCAGCGTCTGTGAATTGCACTGAGCCAGCATATAACAGAGAGGCCTAATTAATTATGTTGTGCAGCTGCCCTGTTGCATGACTCCAAACTGACAAGATGCAATTAGCAGACAGGTGAGGCCAACCACATAGAAACAGGCTGCAATTACACAGACTCACCACTGACAGCAAACAATAATCTTCTAAACCAGAGCAAAGGGAAATCCTTGCCTGCAAGAGAACTATAAACATAAAATAGGAATGAACCACTACCTGTGGTTCATAACAGTACCCTCTCTTTAAGGGTGAGCTCCGAACACCCCATGACACCCACGGGGAACATAAACAAAAGTATAACATAATATACATAACCAAAAAGCAAAACAGGAATGAGCCACAGCCGTGGCTCATAACACACTGATACCACCGATCTTAGATAGAAGATCAAAATGGGAGATCAAAGGGAGCCAGGTGATTAAATGAGCATGTCCATTCCTATAGGGAAGTGATTACTATACCATGCGTCAATTAATGCTCTTTTCTAATAATTTCAAGAACAATTTTTAAGAAAAATTCCTTTAGGAAAAAACTCCTTTTCAAAAGAAAAGGAAAGGGCTCGTCATAACCAGCACACACATTCTTTTGTGCGTGATGCTCAGGAAGAGACCATATCTATAATCAAAATAGGAAGGACTTGCTCATCCCATTACATAATTAAATATCACAAAACAAGAATAATAACATCACTCATAAAAATAACTCCAAAAAAATTAACTCTAAAAAAAAATTGAAAATAGGTTTTGCATTGGTCCTAAGTGCACTAACTTTTCTTGCGATTTTGACTATATAGTCAAAATCGAAAGAAAAAATCTCACCGTGTGTACACACCATAAGATCGGTGGTATCAGTGATACTACTATTATTATATGATTTTTCCTAAAGGAATTTTTCTTAAAAATTGTTCTTGAAATTATTAGAAAAGAGCATTAATTGACGCATGGTATAGTAATCACTTCCCTATAGGAATGGACATGCTCATTTAATCACCTGGCTCCCTTTGATCTCCCATTTTGATCTTTTATCTAAGATCGGTGGTATCAGTGATACTACTATTATTATAATTATTATCTTAAATTCATATTCTATATGTGGGATGGTAATATTGAGTAATACACTACTCTGAAAATATGGGTAAGATGGATATAATCAATTTGTACATGTTCATCCCTGATGTGCTGGTCAAATGACTATATTTATGTGTCACAATGTGTATTATCTATTTCACCGTGGAGTGTGGTCACGGCAGCGGCTTGTGATCCACAGTTGCTTCTGGACTGATGTGATTAGTGATGAGCGGGTTCGGTTTCTCGGAAACCGAACCCCCCCGAACTTCACGCTTTTTACACGGGTCCGAGGCAGACTCGGATCTTCCCGCCTTGCTCGGTTAACCCGAGCGCGCCCGAACGTCATCATCCCGCTGTCGGATTCTCGCGAGGCTCGGATTCTATCGCGAGACTCGGATTCTATATAAGGAGCCGCGCGTCGCCGCCATTTTCACACGTGCATTGAGATTTATAGGGAGAGGACGTGGCTGGCGTCCTCTCCGTTTAGAGTAGACTAGAGAGTAGTAGAGACACTTGATTTACTAATTTTGGGGAGCATATTAGGAGTACTACTTGCTGATAGTGTGACCAGTGACCACCAGTTTAATTAATCCGTTCTCTGCCTGAAAAAAAACGATACACAGTGTGACACAGTCACATACCATATCTGTGCTCAGCCTCAGTGTGCCCTCAGTGTGCTGCATCATCTATGTAATACTGTATATCTGACTGTGCTGAGTGCTCACTGCTCACACAGCTTAATTGTGGGGGAGACTGGGGAGCAGTTATAGCAGGAGTACATATTTTAACAGTGCACACTTTTGCTGCCAGAGTGCCACTGCCAGTGTGACTGACCAGTGACCACTGACCACCAGTATATTGTGATTGTCTGCCTGAAAAAGTTAAACACTCGTCGTGTGGTGTTTTTATTCTATAAACGCATTCTGCTGACAGTGTCCAGCAGGTCCGTCATTATATAATATATACCTGTCCGGCTGCAGTAGTGATATATATATATATTTTTTATATCATTATCATCCAGTCTATATTAGCACTGCAGCAGGCGCAGTACGGTAGTCCACGGCTGTAGCTACCTCTGTGTCGGCAGTCGCTCGTCCATCCATAATTGTATACCACCTACCCGTGGTGTTTTTTTTTCTTTCTTTCTTCTTGATACTAGTAGCTTACTTTAGGAGTCTGCAGTGCTGAGCTGACAGTGTCCAGCAGGTCCGTCATTATATAATATATACCTGTCCGGCTGCAGTAGTGATATATATATATTTTTTACATCATTATCATCCAGTCTATATTAGCAGCAGACGCAGTACGGTAGTCCACGGCTGTAGCTACCTCTGTGTCGGAAGTCGCTCATCCATCCATAATTGTATACCACCTACCCGTGGTGTTTTTTTTTTTTCTATCTTCTTGATACTAGTAGCTTACTTTAGGAGTCTGCAGTGCTGAGCTGACAGTGTCCAGCAGGTCCGTCATTATATAATATATACCTGTCCGGCTGCAGTAGTGATATATATATATTTTATATCTCATTATCATCCAGTCTATATTAGCAGCAGACGCAGTACGGTAGTCCACGGCTGTAGCTACCTCTGTGTCGGCAGTCGCTCGTCCATCCATAATTGTATACCACCTACCCGTGGTGTTTTTTTTTTTTCTATCTTCTTGATACTAGTAGCTTACTTTAGGAGTCTGCAGTGCTGAGCTGACAGTGTCCAGCAGGTCCATCATTATATAATATATACCTGTCCGGCTGCAGTAGTGATATATATATATATATATATATATTTTATATCATTATCATCCAGTCTATATTAGCAGCAGACGCAGTACGGTAGTCCACGGCTGTAGCTACCTCTGTGTCGGCAGTCGCTCGTCCATCCATAATTGTATACCACCTACCTGTGGTGTTTTTTTTTCTATCTTCTTGATACTATTAGTAGCTTACTTTAGGAGTCTGCAGTGCTGAGCTGACAGTGTCCAGCAGGTCCGTCATTATATAATATATACCTGTCCGGCTGCAGTAGTGATATATATATATTTTATATCTCATTATCATCCAGTCTATATTAGCAGCAGACGCAGTACGGTAGTCCACGGCTGTAGCTACCTCTGTGTCGGCAGTCGCTCGTCCATCCATAATTGTATACCACCTACCTGTGGTGTTTTTTTTCCCTATCTTCTTGATACTACTAGTAGCTTACTTTAGGAGTCTGCAGTGCTGAGCTGACAGTGTCCAGCAGGTCCGTCATTATATAATATATACCTGTCCGGCTGCAGTAGTGATATATATATATATTTTATATCTCATTATCATCCAGTCTATATTAGCAGCAGACGCAGTACGGTAGTCCACGGCTATAGCTACCTCTGTGTCGGCAGTCGCTCGTCCATCCATAATTGTATACCACCTACCTGTGGTTTTTTTTTTTCTATCTTCTTGATACTAGTAGCTTACTTTAGGAGTCTGCAGTGCTGAGCTGACAGTGTCCAGCAGGTCCGTCATTATATAATAAATACCTGTCCGGCTGCAGTAGTGATATATATATATATTTTTTATATCATTATCATCCAGTCTATATTAGCAGCAGACGCAGTACGGTAGTCCACGGCTGTAGCTACCTCTGTGTCGGCAGTCGCTCGTCCATCCATAATTGTATACCACCTACCCGTGGTGTTTTTTTTTTTTCTATCTTCTTGATACTAGTAGCTTACTTTAGGAGTCTGCAGTGCTGAGCTGACAGTGTCCAGCAGGTCCGTCATTATATAATATATACCTGTCCGGCTGCAGTAGTGATATATATATATTTTATATCTCATTATCATCCAGTCTATATTAGCAGCAGACGCAGTACGGTAGTCCACGGCTGTAGCTACCTCTGTGTCGGCAGTCGCTCGTCCATCCATAATTGTATACCACCTACCCGTGGTGTTTTTTTTTTTTTCTATCTTCTTGATACTAGTAGCTTACTTTAGCAGTCTGCAGTGCTGAGCTGACAGTGTCCAGCAGGTCCGTTATTATATAATATATACCTGTCCGGCTGCAGTAGTGATATATATATATATATATATTTTATATCATTATCATCCAGTCTATATTAGCAGCAGACGCAGTACGGTAGTCCACGGCTGTAGCTACCTCTGTGTCGGCAGTCGCTCGTCCATCCATAAGTATACTAGTATCCATCCATCTCCATTGTTTACCTGAGGTGCCTTTTAGTTGTGCCTATTAAAATATGGAGAACAAAAATGTTGAGGTTCCAAAAATAGGGAAAGATCAAGATCGACTTCCACCTCGTGCTGAAGCTGCTGCCACTAGTCATGGCCGAGACGATGAAATGCCAGCAACGTCGTCTGCCAAGGCCGATGCCCAATGTCATAGTACAGAGCATGTAAAATCCAAAACACCAAATATCAGCACTCAGCCTCTCGCTAGAAAAATGAAAAGACTCAAGCTGGCAAAAGCACAGCAAAGAACTGTGCGTTCTTCGAAATCACAAATCCACAAGGAGAGTCCAATTGTGTCGTTTGCGATGCCTGACCTTCCCAACACTGGACGTGAAGAGCATGCGCCTTCCACCATTTGCACGCCCCCTGCAAGTGCTGGAAGGAGCACCCGCAGTCCAGTTCCTGATAGTCAGATTGAAGATGTCAGTGTTGAAGTACACCAGGATGAGGAGGATATGGGTGTTGCTGGCGCTGGGGAGGAAATTGACCAGGAGGATTCTGATGGTGAGGTGGTTTGTTTAAGTCAGGCACCCGGGGAGACACCTGTTGTCCGTGGGAGGAATAGGGCCATTGACATGCCTGGTGAAAATACCAAAAAAATCAGCTCTTCGGTGTGGAAGTATTTCAACAGAAATGCGGACAACATTTGTCAAGCCGTGTGTTGCCTTTGTCAAGCTGTAATAAGTAGGGGTAAGGACGTTAACCACCTCGGAACATCCTCCCTTATACGTCACCTGCAGCGCATTCATCATAAGTCAGTGACAAGTTCAAAAACTTTGGGCGACAGCGGAAGCAGTCCACTGACCAGTAAATCCCTTCCTCTTGTAACCAAGCTCACGCAAACCACCCCACCAACTCCCTCAGTGTCAATTTCCTCCTTCCCCAGGAATGCCAATAGTCCTGCAGGCCATGTCACTGGCAATTATGACGAGTCCTCTCCTGCCTGGGATTCCTCCGATGCATCCTTGCGTGTAACGCCTACTGCTGCTGGCGCTACTGTTGTTGCTGCTGGGAGTCGATGGTCATCCCAGAGGGGAAGTCGTACTCGTAAGACCACTTTTACTACTTCCACCAAGCAATTGACTGTCCAACAGTCCTTTGCGAGGAAGATGAAATATCACAGCAGTCATCCTGCTGCAAAGCGGATAACTGAGGCCTTGGCATCCTGGGCGGTGAGAAACGTGGTTCCGGTATCCATCATTACTGCAGAGGCAACTAGAGACTTGTTGGAGGTACTGTGTCCCCGGTACCAAATACCATCTAGGTTCCATTTCTCTAGGCAGGCGATACCGAAAATGTACACAGACCTCAGAAAAAGACTCACCAGTGTCCTAAAAAATGCAGTTGTACCCAATGTCCACTTAACCACGGACATGTGGACAAGTAGAGCAGGGCAGGCTCAGGACTATATGACTGTGACAGCCCACTGGGTAGATGTATGGACTCCCGCCGCAAGAACAGCAGCGGCGGCACCAGTAGCAGCATCTCGCAAACGCCAACTCTTTCCTAGGCAGGCTACGCTTTGTATCACCGCTTTCCAGAATACGCACACAGCTAAAAACCTCTTACGGCAACTGAGGAAGATCATCGCAGAATGGCTTACCCCAATTGGACTCTCCTGTGGATTTGTGGCATCGGACAACGCCAGCAATATTGTGTGTGCATTAAATCTGGGCAAATTCCAGCACGTCCCATGTTTTGCACATACCTTGAATTTGGTGGTGCTGAATTATTTAAAAAACGAGAGGGGCGTGCAAGAGATGCTGCCGGTGGCCAGAAGAATAGCGGGACACTTTCGGCGTACAGGCACTACGTACAGAAGACTGGAGCACCACCAAAAACGCCTGAACCTGCCCTGCCATCATCTGAAGCAAGAAGTGGTAACGAGGTGGAATTCAACCCTATATATGCTTCAGAGGTTGGAGGAGCAGCAAAAGGCCATTCAAGCCTATACAACTGAGCACGATATAGGAGGTGGAATGCACCTGTCTCAAGCGCAGTGGAGAATGATTTCAACGTTGTGCAAGGTTCTGCAACCTTTTGAACTTGCCACACGTGAAGTCAGTTCAGACACTGCCAGCCTGAGTCAGGTCATTCCCCTCATCAGGCTTTTGCAGAAGAAGCTGGAGACATTGAAGGAGGAGCTAACACAGAGCGATTCCGCTAGGCATGTGGGACTTGTGGATGGAGCCCTTAATTCGCTTAACAAGGATTCACGGGTGGTCAATCTGTTGAAATCAGAGCACTACATTTTGGCCACCGTGCTCGATCCTAGATTTAAAACCTACCTTGGATCTCTCTTTCCGGCAGACACAAGTCTGCTGGGGTTCAAAGAACTGCTGGTGACAAAATTGTCAAGTCAAGCGGAACGCGACCTGTCAACATCTCCTCCTTCACATTCTCCCGCAACTGGGGGTGCGAGGAAAAGGCTCAGAATTCCGAGCCCACCCGCTGGCGGTGATGCAGGGCAGTCTGGAGCGACTGCTGATGCTGACATCTGGTCCGAACTGAAGGACCTGACAACGATTACGGACATGTCGTTTACTGTCACTGCATATGATTCTCTCCCCATTGAAAGAATGGTGGAGGATTATATGAGTGACCGCATCCAAGTAGGCACGTCAGACAGTCCGTACTTATACTGGCAGGAAAAAGAGGCAATTTGGAGGCCCTTGCACAAACTGGCTTTATTCTACCTAAGTTGCCCTCCCACAAGTGTGTACTCCGAAAGAGTGTTTAGTGCCGCCGCTCACCTTGTCAGCAATCGGCGTACGAGGTTACATCCAGAAAATGTGGAGAAGATGATGTTCATTAAAATGAATTATAATCAATTCCTCCATGGAGACATTCACCAGCAGCAATTGCCTCCACAAAGTACACAGGGAGCTGAGATGGTGGATTCCAGTGGGGACGAATTGATAATCTGTGAGGAGGGGGATGTACACGGTGATATATCGGAGGATGATGATGAGGTGGACATCTTGCCTCTGTAGAGCCAGTTTGTGCAAGGAGAGATTAATTGCTTCTTTTTTGGTGGGGGTCCAAACCAACCCGTCATTTCAGTCACAGTCGTGTGGCAGACCCTGTCACTGAAATGATGGGTTGGTTAAAGTGTGCATGTCCTGTTTATACAACATAAGGGTGGGTGGGAGGGCCCAAGGACAATTCCATCTTGCACCTCTTTTTTCTTTCATTTTTCTTTGCGTCATGTGCTGTTTTGGGGGTGTTTTTTGGAAGGGCCATCCTGCGTGACACTGCAGTGCCACTCCTAGATGGGCCAGGTGTTTGTGTCGGCCACTAGGGTCGCTTAGCTTACTCACACAGCTACCTCATTGCGCCTCTTTTTTTCTTTGTGTCATGTGCTGTTTGGGGAGTGTTTTTTGGAAGGGCCATCCTGCGTGACACTGCAGTGCCACTCCTAGATGGGCCAGGTGTTTGTGTCGGCCACTAGGGTCGCTTAGCTTACTCACACAGCTACCTCATTGCGCCTCTTTTTTTCTTTGCGTCATGTGCTGTTTGGGGAGTGTTTTTTGGAAGGGCCATCCTGCGTGACACTGCAGTGCCACTCCTAGATGGGCCAGGTGTTTGTGTCGGCCACTAGGGTCGCTTAGCTTACTCACACAGCTACCTCATTGCGCCTCTTTTTTTCTTTGTGTCATGTGCTGTTTGGGGAGTGTTTTTTGGAAGGGCCATCCTGCGTGACACTGCAGTGCCACTCCTAGATGGGCCAGGTGTTTGTGTCGGCCACTAGGGTCGCTTAGCTTACTCACACAGCTACCTCATTGCGCCTCTTTTTTTCTTTGCGTCATGTGCTGTTTGGGGAGTGTTTTTTGGAAGGGCCATCCTGCGTGACACTGCAGTGCCACTCCTAGATGGGCCAGGTGTTTGTGTCGGCCACTTGGGTCGCTTAGCTTAGCCATCCAGCGACCTCGGTGCAAATTTTAGGACTAAAAATAATATTGTGAGGTGTGAGGTGTTCAGAATAGACTGAAAATGAGTGGAAATTATGGTTATTGAGGTTAATAATACTTTGGGATCAAAATGACCCCCAAATTCTATGATTTAAGCTGTGTTTTAGGGTTTTTTGAAAAAAACACCCGAATCCAAAACACACCCGAATCCGACCAAAAAAATTCGGTGAGGTTTTGCCAAAACGCGTTCGAACCCAAAACACGGCCGCGGAACCGAACCCAAAACCAAAACACAAAACCCGAAAAATTTCCGGTGCTCATCACTAGATGTGATGCGTGTCAAATACCGGAAGTGCCGTGACGCGCTTACCGCTAAGTGAGCTCTCGGCATGGAGGGGTTGTTATTGTGCGCATCAGATAAACAGGAGGTATGTGTGCCACCAGTATATAGATGGATGGTGCAGTGATACAATATTGATTGATGCTATAGATGTCACAGAATAATATTGCTGGTTACAGTTAAGTAGGATGTGATGTCACATGCGTTCCAGCGTGGAACGCGGAAGTAGGTGTTTTGGCGCCTTTTGTGATCAGGGGAGATTTAAAGGGAGTCTTGTGGCATTACCAGCCTTGCTGTTGGACAGAGCTGAGAAATGCATTTTATATGTACTATGTTGCAGTGACTCCTGAGGACGGTCTGGATGGACCAAAAACGTTTGAGTTGAGCTGAGTATGCAATTTTAATCAATAAATTGATTGCTTCATATGAAAATCTGGAGAGTGGCCCTGCTATAAATAAACAAATATATATATATATATATATATATATATATATAAATATATAGATATAATGGATCGATATACCCTTATCCTGCACTGAATGGGGGCTGCACCTCTAGGATAACCCTTCCTCTAGCACAGGGTTCAAGAAACACATAGAAAACAAATTCACAGGGCGCACAATAATGTAAAATTAAAACAATGCAGTATCCAGTTGATATTAGAAACCAACCAAAAATATAGAAATACATTAACATTTATTAAAACATAACAACTGAACAAATAAACACCTAAAGAACTGATCATTTCTGGGGCTTGTTGTCCTTTAAGAAGAGACTTAGTCTTTGATCCCATCACATTTCTTCCTTATAAGGACTTCATCAGGGGAAATCGATTTGGAGCTGGTATAATAAAGAGGAAAAGGAGAGAACAACATTTATATCCAAAATACAGAATATACAAAATGATTACAATCGGTATTCCATTACTTAGACAAAGATAAGGATATACATCAAATAATTAACAACCATAAGTAAATTGACAAAAATGATTTTTCAAAGCCTCATTTTACAGAATCATAATCCAATACATAAAATCAAATCAATTAGTTTGGTTATGGAAAATTCATTTGTAAACAGTTATCTATTGAGACCACTATGGTCAAAAAAGAAAAGAAAATCTGCTGAACAGATTGAATAATTATAATTTACAAAGTAATTAAATAATTAAACATTGACTGTGAAAATGCATAATCTTAGATCATTGAAGGAAGAGTGTATTCATACCCTAATTTACTCACAGAAAGCTCTTTTTAGAAGCCACCTTCCAATAAGTGATGTATTCTTTTCACAAATGGTGAAGCAAATCCACAATGGAACTTGATAATATAGCACTGCCTATAAATAATAATTACTGTAAATGTCATATCCCGCTTCTTAAAAGTAAAAAATAAGGAATAATGTAACTTATTTGCTAACTAATAAAAAAGAAGTATGATCGTGAAAGTGACCTCACTTCACCAGGTCTGAGATTTAGTGGTGGACAATAGGTGATAATAGGTGATACTAAAAAATAACGATTATGAATTTAAGACTTAAAAGATCATAAATGTATATAATATTATTAATGACATGATTGAAAATATTACTCACATACTATAATTAGTGAAATTGTGTCTTCATTTTATACGTCAAAAATAGTGATCCACTAAAATATATTGTATTAAATTTTATTATATTTAGTAATTAACCTAATTCATTTGCATTCTAAATCAAAACGTGAAATAATATAACGAAATCAATTAATATAAAATAGGTATCACAAAAGTAAATATTAAAAACGTAAATATATATATATATACATATTTTTTTAAATTCTTAATTTTTAATTAGTGCAATATAACTATCAAACATTATAATGACTTACTAAATGTGGCGCCAACAGGATGTGAGTCTGTCTCTTTCCAAATAGATAATGAACTCCAGGAGACAGAATCCCTCCATTTATACTCTTAGATTTGATACCTCACTTCCTTACGAGTATTAACCAATAGGAAAGTAGTATAATTTAATTAAGGTAGAATTTAAATATTATAAGACCACTTTATTTGTGGTACAACGTCAATAGTGCAGAATTATACCTACTAAATAACATTCCATAAAAAAGCTTTGAAAATGTGTTAAAACATTTATTTGTACCAGTAAAGGTACAATTACGTAATTTCCGCCATGCGATCCAGCTAGATTCGGTGGAACGCATGGCAGGTAGCACCAACAGGGACTAAAAAAAGTACAGGTGGAAAAGAAAAGCTTGCAATGTGGACAATGCACAATTATACCTGAGGGAGCCGGGAACGGCTCTTCTCAATTCATAGTGTCCCGCTCGTGGTGTGCATTCCACCTCACTCGTCGGTGGAACGCACCGGAAGAGGGCCGCGATGTGTGTTCCACGTGATCCGTCGGTGGAACGGACTAGATGCAAGCCGCGCATGTGCCTGTCGTGGTACTGTGCGTTACACTCCAATTAGATCGTGGAACGCATCAGGATTCAGCAGGCAGGCGCCAATCCAGCACCTCTGCACTGAGTTCCACACAAGCTGGTGGGGCGCACAGAAGCGGCAAACAGGAATGACAGTATCTGAATACAATAGATCCTCATTTGGAATATTACACAAGTATGCTTTTAACAAAGGTTTACTAGGATTATACATATTAGGATACATTTAGAAGATCACCTGTTTACTAATGATAAATAATTCAGTCTAAACAGATAAACATAAGGACATTCCTATTATACCCATACCGAGTTAAATAGAAAAAACTGATCAATTAAAATAAACTGGTTATTTGGGCATGCCCCATATTTAATATAATCATGCCTGAACCCATAATCATTACTAAGTTTCAAAAAGTAGGCAAAAAAGAGAAAGAATGTAATACAATATTCATTCAATGTCTTTACATTACCATTAGAACATAAATTAAGCACAGATTAATAATTGAGTACACATAGGTATAGAACCCTTATTACCCCAAAAAGACCATAATGTCTACACTCTCATTTAGCCCATTGGGAAATAAAATATTAAGGGTATAAATCCAATAAGTCTCACATTTAGATAACAATAAACCTCTGTCGCCACCTCTATCATTAGTTTTAACATGTTCTAGCACCACAAAAGTTAGTTTGTTCACATTAGAATTATGATGTTCGAAAAAATTTCTGGGTAAACTATGTGACATTATTCCATTTTTAATATTCCTTAAATGTTCTTGAATACAAATTTTTATTTTTATTTTAATTTTCCCTACATAAGATAGTTTGCACGAGCAATCTATCTTATAAATAACATATTCAGTATTACGTTACTCTATCTTTAAGTACAAATGTTTTCCCATCTTCTAATTTACATTTGAAATAATTTTTCTGCATGAACTTATAACAAATACAGTGATTACAAGGGAAACACCCCCATCTGCTCCCCAGAAAATTTGATTCTGATATGTGTTGTTCATTAATTTGTTTTAATCTGCTAGGTGCTAGTATATTTTTTTAAATTGGATGCTTTTCTGTAGACTAGTTGAGGTTTATTAGGAAGATTGGGTCCTAATATTGGATCCTTTTTTAGAATATCCCAATGTTTAGACATACTTTTTCTTATTTTAGTTGCATCTTTGCTATACTGTGTAATAAATGGTCGCATATAATTCTCATCTTTGCCATCAGAGATTTTATCGTTTATGAGTTCTTCCCTATTCAGTTGATAAGCTCTATATCGAGCATCTTCTAATAAGACTGGATCGTACCCTCTTTCAACAAATCTTTCAAAAATAATAGCAGATTGTACCCAATCATTCTCCATGCTACTGTTATTTTTCCTTATTCTAACAAACTGTGAGTAAGGAACACTATTTTTCCAAGAAGGATGATGGCAACTGGTTTGTGGGATGTAGCTATTTGCGTCTACATCTTTAAAGTAAGTTTTAGTAGTCATTTGTCCTGTAGAGCAGCCTTTAAGTACTAAGTCAAGGAAATCTATACTCTTACAATCAGTTTTATAGGTAAAACTCAGATTGTAATTATTATTATTAAGATGATCGATAAATTTAGTCACATCTTCTTGACTACCCTCCCAAATGAACAGAAGATCATTGATATATCTCTGATATAATTTAATATGCTGATTCTCATGTATTGTATTATATACATATTTATCTTCCCATTCCCTCATAAAGATATTATCATATGAGGGGGCAAATTTGGTCCCCATAGCGGCTCCCTGCTTTTGCAAATAATAATGACCATCAAACTTAAAATAATTATGTTCAAGTATAAACTTGATACAATCTACAATAAAATTAATATGTAGGTCTGTATTATTAGAATCTTTCACTAATACATCTTTAACGGCCTCTTTTCCTTTTTGATGGGGAATGGAGGAATAGAGAGCTTGGGCATCTACAGTTATCCATCTATATTCCTCACACCAATATAAATGATCAATTAACCTTAAAATACTTGTTGAATCTTTTAGATGTGATCTATTCAATTTAACATAGGGTTGAAGTTTGATGTCGATATAATGCGACAAATTGGCAGTAAGAGAATCAACTCCCACTATGATAGGACGTCCAGGTGGATTTATTTTATCTTTGTGAACTTTAGGTAGCTGGTAAAAAATAGGCATAATAGGATGCCTCTTATATAAGTATTCAAATTCCTTCTTACCAGCATTATTTCTCTACTTAGGAGTAAATACATAGCTTCTTGGAATTCTATAGTAGGATCTTTTTCTAGTTTGACGTAAGTGGAAGTATCATTAAGAATCTTATAGGACTCTTCTTAATAAGGTGATCTATCAAGGAGGACTACTGCTCCTCCTTTGTCAGCAGTTTTGACTACTAATTGTGTGTCTTTCGTTAAATTCTTAATTGCTTATTTTTCTTGAGGATTAATGTTATTATAAAATTTGCTATAAAATGTTTTGATTTTTCTGAAATCATTTTTCACAGATTCGTACAAAATATCAATATAACTTCCCCAGGATTCTACTGGATAAAATTTAGAGAGGAGTGCTACTAGAGATTTCTCTTCTGGTACGTAAGAAAGCTTAGGGACAGGATTTTTAAGAAAGTGCCTCTGGATAGTCAAATTCCTGACATATTTGTTCAAATCAATGAACCAATTCAATTTGTTAACTTTTTCTTTAGGCGCAAACTTAAAGCCTTTATTTAATACCGAGTTCTCAGCTGTGGAAAGTATTTTCTCTGATAGATTGATGATTCCTGTCTCGCATTTTCTTGATATGTTTGGGTTGCTCTTATTTTCTTAGGAGTGTTGTTTTCTGCCTCCTCTCTTTCCTCATTTTCCTCTAGAAACCCTCTTTTTGTACCCTGGGAGGACACCTTCTCCTGTTTTTCTTCCACTTTCCGTCTCATAGGTTCCTTGAAAGTATTTTGTTCTCCTAAAAAATAATTATTACGGTCTGTAGTTGAGGGGAACGGAGATCTAAGATTATCATAACGATTGTAATGAGAGGGTATACGTTCTCTAGATTGATATGGAGAAAGTCTTCTCTGTATGAATTAGAGGGGAACCTTTTTCTTTGATAATGATTTTGAAATGAATTACTTTGATTACCATAAGGAGACTTATGGTTAAATCTGCCTCTCTGATTTCTAAAAGGGAATCTTTGATTAGTTCTACCTCTATGATTGTATTGCACTTTTTGACACCCATAATCATTATGGTCTAGATGATGAGTTTTATTTGGTTTTGCCATTTGATTGGACCAGTTATGAACATGGCCCTTGGTGTAATCATCCTTATCGCAGGCATACTTTCTTTGTTTTCTAGTAATGATTTAATTCTCTAGATTATCTAGTTTATATAACAATTTATTCGTATCATTTTTATACTTCTCACTACTTTCAAATTTTTCCATTGTGGACTCAAGTGTGGATATATCATCATCTAATTTAGTTAGCTGTTTTTTTCCGTTCATTAATGATTAAACTCATCAGTTTAGTGGAGCAATCATCAAGGATCAAATTCCACTCTAATAAAAACCTTCATTATCTTGGCCATAAGTGGTTAATTTCATTATTCTAAGTCCTCTCGGGATTCTACCGACTTCTACATATTTTTCCAAAGTGATGATATCATACCATCCTTTGATTTCTTTAATTGATCATTTTTCCATATTGTTGAGAGAACTGTAATAAACCTTTTTGTTTTCCTCCATTACAAACGATTGATCATCATCTATAAAAATGCATTTAACCTTTTGTGAGATATTAATTCTATCTTTAAAAACAGGCATGGTCAAGCAACAGTTACAGGTACTTAGCAGACAGAAAATGCAATGGATCGATATACCCTTATCCTGCACTAAATGGGGGCTGCACCTCTAGAATAACCCTTTTGCTATCACAGGGTTCAAGAAACACATAGAAAACAAAAAGAATACATCACTTATTGGATGGCGGCTTCTAAAAAGAGCTTTCTGTGAGTAAATTAGGGTATGAATACACTCTTCCTTCAATGATCTAATATTATGCATTTTCACAGTCAATGTTTAATTATTTAATTACTTTGTAAATTAAAATGACCCAATCTGTTCAGCAGATTTTCTATTCTTTTTTGACTATAGTGGTCTCAATAGATAACTGTTTACAAGTGAATTTTCCAATAATTGATTTGATTTTATGTATTGGATTATGATTCTGTAAAATGAGGCTTTGAAAAATCATTTTTGTCAATTTACTTATAGTTGTTAATTGTTTGATGTATATCCTTATCTTTGTCTAAGTAATGGAATACCAATTGTAATAATTTTGTATATTCCGTATTTTGGATATAAATGTTGTTCTCTCCTTATCCTCTTTATTATACCAGCTCCAAATCGATTTCCCCTGATGAAGTCCTTATAAGGACGAAATGTGTCGGGATCGGAGACTAATTCGCTTCTTAAAGGACAACAAGCCCCAGAAATGATCAGTTCTTTAGGGGTTTATTTGTCCAATTGTTATGTTTTAATAAAAGTTAATGTAGTTCTATATTTTTGGTTGCTGGTTGGTTTCTAATATCAATTGAATACTGCATTGTTTTAATTTTACATTATTGTGCACCCTCTGAATTTGTTTTATATATATATGGTGGCCGTCATAGTGGGCGGCCGGCGCTGCAGGGACTGATGAACGGAGGAGATCAGGTGAGTCACCAGCAGGTATTTAAATGTGTGTTTGTCCCTGTTTTAAATGTTATTGTCTATTTGATCCTGACGAAGGGGCTGTGTCCCCGAAAACGTTTACGTTCGATTTCAACTACAATACAACGTTTGCATATTTACTAGTCCCTGAGTGCCGTTCTTTTTGGAGAGATATGGATTGCTTATGAAATGGACACCGGGGCAATTGTCTTCTGTATGTGAGTGCCGACTGACTTGGAACTGTATATTATGTGCAATTGTGCACCAGCTGTATGGCACCTTAAGAATTTCTGCTGTTACATACATTTATTTATTCTGACATTGGGTCTTGGACATTGCACTAGTTTTTAAACCTTTCACTTAGGGTACATGCCAGTACACCTAATGGTTGGAAACCTCTATTAATTGGATGGGACCCTATCTTCAGTGTATCTGTACTCTTTTTCTACACGTGTATAACACTTTGTTTGAACACAATGGAGGATATAGCACCGATTGCTGAATCTTCAGGTTGCTGCATTATACCGGCACCTCCGCAAGGGACAACATTTAGCTACACTGCTGCCCAGATAGAGACCATCTTATGCAATGATGTCATGAACACTAGTGATCCGGTAATTAACTCAGAGGACCTGTATCAACAGCTGCTGAAGCTGAAACGCCGCGAAACCGATTATCTGCTGCATGCGATTTCGCTATCAGAATATTATCGCGAGCAGAAAATTCCTAGAGGCTTCAGGGTCCATAACGTGCCTACGATTGGCCGCAACAATCCTGAGTTCGTTGCTCGTTGGATCGCAATTTTGAACAAGTGTTCATTTGACCTAATGGTGTCTGTTATAGAGGAATCCAACAGAGAACTGCTTATCACGAAACAGAGAATTGCCAATTTTGAGAAAGACCATCTTCATACCTTGGAGGGTGAATCCAGTCATGATTGGTTGCACAAATTGGAGCTTCAACACAATGAATATAAGAACAATCTTATTAAATTTAAGAAACAAAAGAAACGCACCGTTGATGGTGACTATGACGACAATCATGTCTATAAGTGGCTTACAGGCGGAGACAATGGGAACCAAGGTCGCAGAAATACATTTCGGAGACGCCCATGGCAAAAACGCAATCCTGGCGCTCGAAAAGATCAACAAACATCTAATAGCGACAGTGACTTCATTGTCTCTGAATCAGAAGACACGTCACGTCCAGCAAGTGTCCCTTTAGGCAGGGGACCCAGGAATGGTATGGACCCACAAGCCATCCTCCCACCCGCCGGGGGGGCCAAAACAAGAGGGGGAAGAAAAATTCAAGAAACCAAGAAGACCTAATATTCAATTTGTCACAACGACATTTGAAACCTCTTGAAGTACAAGTATTGAATAAAGGCCTAAGTTTTGTACCGACCAATAAACATAATGAATTCAACTGGAAGAGGGACGCTCACAAATTCTCTAGGAATTTACGATTAAAAGAACATTTTCAATACCAACAAGAACCTGCGGTGACCACTATTTTGGATCCTTTCTTAAAGTCATCCTCGAGCTCCAAATATGATCCTGTCTCCAATAATGCTTCATTAAAAACATTTGGACGACTATTGGATGGTGCAGTTTCAAGATATACAGCAGCACCAGGAGCCATTCGACACAACTTGACGAGAGAGGAAACCTTGGCTTTACGTGATCTAGCCCAGTATGACGATATAGTTATCAGGCCAGCCGATAAGGGCGGTGCCATCGTCATCCAGGACATTGGAGACTACCGAGCAGAAATTAAGTCACAATTATCTGATAAATTGGTCTATCTAAAATTACCTAGAGATCCTACTGAGCAGTACCAATTAGAATTAAATAGCATTCTTAAAAAAGCCTGTGATGACCGGTTGATTTCTAGTAAGGTATATCATAAATTGGTGGTACAATTTCCGAAGGTCCCTGTCCTATATACCCTACCTAAAGTGCATAAAGATAGGGCACACCCACCAGGTCGCCCTATCGTGTCAGCACGTGAGTCACTGTATCAACCAGTGGCTCAGCTACTTGATTGTATCCTACAACCACTTTTATCTAAGAAAAAAGCATTTCTTAAAGACACCACAATGTTTCTGTTAGAACTCTCTAAATTTGATAGAGTCGTTCCGGGAACATTGATGGTGTGTATGGATGTCTCCAGTCTGTACACCTCCATACCCCATGACGGGGGTCTAAGGGCCATGCGCCAATTCCTCAATACATTCTTAGATGCTGAAGAATTTAATCATGATTTATTTTTGACCCTCTTGGAACTGACATTACGAAGAAACTATTTTTTGCATGATGGTAATTTTTACCTGCAGCTACGGGGGTATGCCATGGGGTCGCCTGTGGCCCCCTCGTATGCCAATGTTTTTATGTTTAGTTTTGAAGATGTCATGTTCTTCGAGGATCTGGAAATCTGTCACAATGTATTATGGTACACCAGATACATTGATGATATGTTCATGTTATGGACGGGCGGTGTAGAGAAGTTAGAACAGCTGTTGGCAGTGATTAATGGTGTACAGTCTCCCATTCGGTTGACGTATACTTATAGTCTAACAGAAGCAGTTTTTCTAGACGTCAAGATTACATTGAATAACTGTAAGTTTGAGACTGAAATACACCATAAAACTACTGACCGTAATACCCTGCTTCAAGCATCTAGCCATCATCCCGATTCCTTGAAAAAGGGCCTCCCACTCTCTCAGATGATGAGGATTGCTAGAATCACTAGTGATTCTTCTAAAATTGAAGGGTATATAGACAGCCTCATAGTCAAATTTCTTGATAGAGGTTATGATAGGGCTGTTTTGTTAGAACAAAAATGTAAGGTATTGGGTATGTCTCGCACAGATTTACTCTACCCACAACGTAAAGCTGAACAGGACATATTACCTATGGTATCGGACTATACAGTGGCTAGTCCCATTATTAGAAGAGCTACACATGCGTTGTGGCCTTTGGTAAAGTCCGATCCAGATTTACCAATTTTCAGGAATAGTAGACCTGTAGCGGCCTTTAGGAGAGGGAGCAACCTGCGTGATCGTCTTGTCCACACAGACATCACGGGCCTTGGGGTTATTAGACCTCATAATGTATACACTAAAAAGCCAGGTTGCTATAGGTGTGTGAACTGTGCTACATGTACTCATTTAATAGCCTGCAAATCCTTTAAGCATCCACATACTGATAAGAAATATGAGATCAGACATGTTCTCACCTGTAGCACTTCATTTGTCGTTTACGTAATAGTTTGCCCATGTGGGCTTTACTATGTGGGTCAAACTATACGTAAATTTAGTGAGCGTATGGCGGCACACCGGTCGGCCATACGTCTCACGTTAGAGGGGAGACATATTGATCAACCTGTGGCCAAACATTTCAAGGAATTGGGTCACCCCCTGTCCTCTTTGAAATATTTCATTATTGATCATATTCCAGCATCATTACGTGGGGGGAATAGACCCAAAAACCTGTTAATTCGAGAATCCCAATGGATTCTGCGACTGGGTACCATTTACCCTATGGGTCTTAATGAAAAAATAAACTGGAACACCCTGTAATATTACTCTGAATATTTAACATTATCAGGTAGCGGTATTGATATCACTTGATGGTATTTTTACAGAGGTGGTTTCCATATATTGGCTCCCCTTTGTTTGTATGTGGCAGTCTGTTATTATTAATTATGTTTAATTGCACTTTTACTGTGGATGTCATTATTCATATGCATGTCATGTTTCACAATGTCTTTTTTGCTGTGTGTGTCCTTGTTCTCTCCATTCATAGGAACCACGGCGTCTGCACATGCGCACTAACGACGGCTGTGTCAAACAGGAAGCCCAGCAGGTGAGACGCAAGCTTAGCGTCTCCATGGTTACGGTTCCTGTCTTCACAGGAAGTTCGTCATAGTGGGCGGCCGGCGCTGCAGGGACTGATGAACGGAGGAGATCAGGTGAGTCACCAGCAGGTATTTAAATGTGTGTTTGTCCCTGTTTTAAATGTTATTGTCTATTTGATCCTGACGAAGGGGCTGTGTCCCCGAAAACGTTTACGTTCGATTTCAACTACAATACAACGTTTGCATATTTACTAGTCCCTGAGTGCCGTTCTTTTTGGAGAGATATATATATATATATATATATAGTAAAGTGCAATGGAATTTGTTGCACTATATAAGAAATTTAATTAATAAATATATATATTTATACGCATATTTATATATGTATATCTCTCCTTCCTTCCCTAGTCACACCACAGTCTATGTCTCCCTCTCTCCTTTCTCCCACACGCCTTACAGTCTGTCTCTCCCCAATGACTCCAATCTACATTCCCAGCTCCCCCACCCCATCCCAAAGCCCTGTGTTTTCCCTCACCAAACCACTCTTACCCCGGGGAGAGACTCACCTGCACTGCACTTCCCTGTATTCAGACCCAAACACCGCACAGCAGGTACCATGCAGCCCCCACACCCCTCAACAAGAGGGCAGGGCACGGAAATCCAGGAAAGCAGAGCTGCTGCCATGCCCCATAACTGCCTGTAACACAGAAGGACCTGGAAGAGCAGGTGCACATTCGCACTGCAAAGTAAGTGTGTGTGAGAGGCTCCTGTCACTCTGAGGCTGCACCCACACTGCCTACAGCTCGCTGTCTTATGTGGACAAGAAAGCTCACATCCCTGCTGGGCACTAACCAGTGTATTCTTGGGGCCCCTCTGATCCTTGGTGCCTGGTGCAGGTGTCCTCTTTGACCGCCCCCTGTTGCCGGCCCTGGTTGTAGGTGCAGGACCAACAAGGTAGACATGCTCAGTAACGAGATCATGACATTCTTCTTTTATATCTAAAAGCGCAGGCAATGTATTCTTCACAACGTGAGCATGAGCAGGGCCTTTTACAGATTCAGGTAGTCCCACAAGCTTGATATTATTTCTCCTTGAGCGACTTTCAATATCATCTAGCTTGTTCCAGATATGATTATTAGAGGTTAACTCTTTAACAGACTGCTGGAGTCCTTCCACATCATGCACTACAGACCCCAGGACATTTTCAGTATGTGCAACCAGCTGTGTGAGTGACTTAAGCTGGGAGGTGATATCACTGACTGCTTGAGAAAGGAGGGGGACCATGGTAGCCTTAATAGCTTCAACGACATCCCCATAAGTAACAGGGGAATCAGGAGAGTGGCATACCTTAGCCCCTGCTGAGTCCTGCTCAGCAGTGGATTTCTTAGAGTCAGGGGACACAGGCCCCGGCCCTGTCTCCCGCACCATATTGTCTGGTGTGCGCCATTTCTCCTGGTGCAGCGGCTGGTCTCCAGGAGGTGCGGCGGTGGTCACAAAGCTGTCCATGGGGGTCACAATTAGTAGCAGTGACCGGCAATATAAAAAAGGAGGCCAGGGATGGCTGTGAGAATCTTCAGACTGGGGCGCGGCATGAAGCACAGGCTGAGGAATCCCAACTCCATGGACGCCAGAACCGAAAGACACGTAATTAGAATTTTAATAAAGCTAATAAAAGGGGGTTGATATAATGATGCCATTACTGAGGCTTGTGTTGCGTGAACAATAGCACCCAAACAGACAATCAGATCAAAATTTGGATTGCATCTCCAGTGATTAGAATTTCATAAACTACAAAAATTGTCCTTTCACTTTTCACTGTATGTCTCACTGACTGACTGATCACTAATTCTCTTACTTCCCGTTATGTTAGGAAGCTGAAATTTAACAGAGATATTCTTCAGGTGGGAATCAGTAAAACTACGTAATCAGAATTTTAATGAACCTCCCCATAGGGGATAAAAAGGGGGCTGACATAATGACGTCATTACCGATGCGTGGCTTGCTTTGCATGAATGATAACACCCAAACAGACAATCTGATCGAATCAGATATATATATTAGGGATGAGCAGGTTCAGTTTCGTGAGAACCGAACCCCCTGAACATCACGTCCTGAGCCCAGATCCGAGTCTGGCTTGAGTTTTCTCGCCAGACTCGGAAACCAGAATGAGTCAAAACGTCATCATCCCGCTGTCAGATTCTCACGGGTTTTAGATCCCATATAAGGAGCCATGCGTCGCCGCCATTTTCACTCCAGTCCTGGAGAGTGTAGCGAGAGGACGTGTCTCCTCAGTGTCAATGCGGGAAAGTGGCGTGGCGTGTGGGGTGGTGACCTGCTCTTTTGTATCATTCCAGTGGTGCTGTCTTGTGCTGCATCAGTCCAGTGGTGGTGTCCTGTCCTGCCATAATTCCAGTGCTGCTGTATAAGTTTAGTCCAGTGGTGCTGTCTTGTGCTGCATCAGTCCAGTGGTGGTGTTTTGTGCTGCCATAAGTCCAGTGCTGCTGCTTTATAAGTCCAGTCCAGTGGTGCTGTGTTGTGCTGCATCAGCCCAGTAGTGGTGTCCTGTGCTGCCATAAGTCCAGTGGTGGTGTCCTGTGCAGCCATAAGTCCAGTGGTGCTGCTGTATAAGTCCAGTACAGTGGTGCTGTGTTGTGCTGCAACAATCCAGTGGTGGTATCATTGTCTGCCATAAGTCCAGTGGTACTGCCGTATAAGTCCATGGGTACTGCCGTATAATGCACATATATTGGCAAGCTGCTCAATCACAGGTCGGCCACCCCAGGTCAGCACACAGGTGAAAATTAATAAGGGTTAATAAGAAGCACATAAGTGCTATGTAAGTGAAGTGTGATTAAAACAATACAAAAATATATAAAAAGTGATAGGGAAAATCATAAGTCTTAATAAATTGTTAGGGTGTGCCGACCTGAAGCCGACCAGCCATACTGACATAGGGGCCACCGCACCCCACACCCACCCCATAAATAATTACACATATGTCTGGGTCTAAATGCCCAGTGTAACGCCACATGATAATGGCTCCTAAAGCCTCTGAGAGCCAGCTTACCTGGAGACACACCTAACTTCTCCAATGGCACTCTGGAGTCAGCAATCCCTCCTAATGCTGACCCATCCATGCCTCTCTAAATACAATGCACATATATTGGCAAGCTGCTCAATCAGATTGTGATGTCACTCAGGTGCTAAAAGGGAGGGGTAATTCTGTGTATGAAAAAACAATTTGTGTTCCTAATGCACACTGAGTGAAAAATAATACTACATAATAATCAGATAATACAGAGATCTTAGTTGCGTACATCTGCAGATATAGGGTTAAGCCTGCTGGCCGATCGGCAAGGCGTCTCCATCACTGGGGGTCCCTAAGACTAGGTATGGGTCCGGGGTGCAGGACCCCATCTCGCCGGCACAGGTCGGCCTCCTCAGGTCAGCACACAGGTGATAGTTAATAAGGGTTAATAAGAAGCACATAAGTGCTATGTAAGTGAAGTGTGATTAAAATAATACAAAAATATATACAAAGTGATAGGGAAAATCATAAGTGTTAATAAAGTGTAAGGGTGTGCCGACCTGAAACTGCCCAGCCATACCGACAAAGGGGCCACCGCACCCCACACCCACCCCATAAATAAATACACATATGTCTGGGTCTGAATGCCCAGTGTAAGGCCACATGATAATGGCTCCTACAGCATCTGAGAGCCAGCTTACCTGGAGACACCCCTAACTTCTCCAATGGCACTCTGGAGTCAGCAATCCCTCCTAATGCTGACCCATCCATGCCTCTCTAAATACAATGCACATATAGTGGCAAGCTGCTCAATCTGATTGTGATGTCACTCAGGTGCTAAATGGGAGGGGTAATTCTGTGTAAGAAAAAACAATTTGTGTTCCCTAATGCACACTGAGTGAAAAATAATACTACATAATAATCAGATAATACGGAGATCTTAGAACAGAGCAGAGAGGTCGGGTAGGGAGATATTTTGAGATGAGTGAAGAGATGTATGTTGGTGCAGTTTGGTTAATAGCCTTGTATGTAAGTAAAAGTATTTTATATTTAATACGGTAGACTACCAGTAACCAATGGAGGGACTAACAGAGTGGATCTGCAGATGATGAACGTCTAGAAAGGAAGATTAGTCTTGCTGCTGCATTCAAAATGGATTTTAATGGTGAGAGCCTATGTTTGGGAAGACCGGTCAGGCGACTATTACAATAATCAATGCGGGAGATAATGAGAGCATGGATTAGAGTTTTGTGTAAGATATTGTCTTATTTTGGATATGTTTCTTAGATGTATGTAACATGTAGAGATGAGCGGGTTCGGTTCTCAGAAAACCGAACCCTACTGAACTTCACGTCACAAGCCCGAATCCGAGTCAGTCTCGGGTTTTCCCGCCTGACTCAGAAACCTGAACGAGGCAAAATGTCATCATCCCCCTGTCGGATTCTCGTGGGGTTTGGATTCCATATAAGGAGCAGTGCATCGCCGCCATTTTCACTCCGGCATTGGAGAGTGTAGAGAGAGGACGTGTCTCCGTCCTCAGTGTACTCAGTGTCCGTGTCTTGTGCTGCATCAGTCCAGTCACAGTGGTTGTGTCCCCTGCTGCCATATGTCCAATGCTGCTGTATAAGTCCAGTCCAGTGGTGCTGTGTTGTGCTGCATCAGTACAGTGGTGCTGTGTTGTGCTACATCAGTCCAGTCACAGTGGTGGTGTCCTCTGCTGCCATATGTCCAGTGCTGCTGTATAACTTCAGTCCATTGCAGTGGTGCTGTGTTGTGCTGCATCAGTACAGTGGTGGTGTGTTGTGCTGCATCAGTCCAGTCACAGTGGTGGTGTCCTCTGCTGCCATATGTCCAGTGCTGCTGTATAAGTCCAGTCCAATGGTGTTGAGTTGAGCTGCATCAGTCCAGTGGTGGTGTCCCTGTGCTGCCATATATGTCCAGTGGTACTGCCGTATATGTCCAGTGATCCTGCCGTATATGTCCATATACTGCCGTATATATCCAGCGGTACTGCCGTATATGATCCTGCCATATAATTCCAGTGATACTGCTGTATAATTCCAGTGATCCTGCCATATAAGTCCAGTGATCCTGTCGTATAATTCCAGTGATCCTGTCGCATAAAATAAATCCAGTTATTCTGCCGTATAAGTCCAGTGATCCTGCCGTATAATTACAGTGGTACTGGCATATAAGTCTAGTCCAGTGATACTGCCGTATATTTCCAGTGATCCTGCCATATATGTCCATTGATACTGCCGTATATGTTAGAGAAAAGCGGGTTCGGTTCTCAGAGAACTGAACCCTACTGAACTTCACGTCTCTAGCCCGGATCCGAGTCAGGCTCGGGTTTTCCCGCATGACTCGGAAACCCGAACGCGGCAAAACGTCATCATCCCGCTGTCGGATTCTCGCAGGATTTGGATTCCATATAAGGAGCCGCGCGTCACGGCCATTTTCACTCCAGTCTCGGAAAGTGTATAGAGAGGACGTGTCCTCAGTGTCTGTGTGTTGGGACGGGAAAGTGGGGTGGCAAGTGTTGTGCTGCTCAGTCCAGTCCAGTGTAGTCACTCTGTGTATTGTGCTACATCAGTCCAGCCAGTCACAGTGTTGGTGTTCTCTACTGCCATATATCCAGTGTAGCTGTATAAGTGGGGCTGTGTTGTGCAGACCAGTTCAGTGTAGTGAGTGTATTGTGCTGCATCAGTCCAGCCAGTCACAGTGTTGGTGTTCTCTGCTGCCATATATCCAGTGTAGCTGTATAAAGTGGTGCTGTGGTGTGCAGACTAGTCCAGTGTATTGTGCTGCATCAGTCCAGCCAGTCACAGTGTTGTTGTTCTCTGCTGCCATATATCCAGTGTAGCTGTATAAAGTGGTGCTGTGTTGTGCAGACCAGTGGTAGTGTCCTGTCTCATCAGTAATTCCAGTGACGATATACACTGCTGCTATATGTCCACTGCTGCAGTATAATAATTATAACAACAACCTGTTGTGCTGCATCAGACCAGTGGTAGTGTCCTGTCTCATCAGTAATTCTAGTGACGATTTACGCTGCTGCTATATGTCCACTGCTGCAGTATAATAATTATAACAACAACCTGTTGTGCTGCATCAGACCAGTGGTAGAGTCCTGTCTCATTAGTAATTCCAGTGACGATATACGCTGCTGCTATATGTCCACTGCTGCCATATAATAATAACAACAACAACAACCTGTTCTGCTGCATCAGACCAGTGTTAGTGTCCTGTCTCATCAGTAATTCCAGTCACGATATACGCTGCTGCTATATGTCCACTGCTGCAGTATAATAATTATAACAACAACAACCTGTTGTGCTGCATCAGACCAGTGTTAGTGTCCTGTCTCATCAGTACTTCCAGTGACGATATACGCTGCTGCTATATGTCCACTGCTGCAGTATAATAATAATTATAACAACAACCGGTTGTGCTGCATCAGACCAGTGGTATTGTCCTGTCTCATCAGTCATTCCAGTCATTCCTGTGCCGCATATTGTCTCATATAACTCCCAAAAAATAATGGAGAACAAAAATTTTGAGGAGAAAATAGGGAAAGATCAAGAAGAACCACTTCCTCCTAGTGCTGAAGCTGCTGCCACTAGCCATGACATAGATGATCTAATGCCATCACTGCCGTCTGCCAAGGCCAATGCCCAATGTGATAGTAGAGGGCGTGTAAAATCCAAAAAGCCAAAGTTCAGTAAAATGAACCAAAAAAAAGAAATTTAAATTGTCTGAGAAGAAACGTAAACTTGCCAATATGCCATTTATGACACGGAGTGGCAAGGAACGGCTGAGGCCCTGGCCTATGTTCATGGCTAGTGGTTCAGCTTCACATGACGATGGAAGCCCTCATCCTCCCGCTAGAAAAATTAAAAGAGTTATGCTGGAAAGAGCACAGAAAAGAACTGTGCGCTCTGAGATGGTATCACAAATCCCCAAGGAGAGTCCAAGTGTGTCGGCGGTTGCGATGCCTGACCTTCCCAACACTGGATGAGAAGATGTGGCTCCTTCCACCATTTTCACACCCCCTGCAAGTGCTGGAAGGAGCACCCACAGTCCAGTTCCTGATATTCAAATTAAGATGTCACTGTTGAAGTACACCAGGATGAGGTTATGGGTGTTGCTGGCGCTGAGGAAGAAGTTGACGATGAGGTTTCTGATGGTGATGTGGTTTGTTTAAGTCAGGCACTGGGGGAGACACTGTTGTCCTTGGGACTTAGAAGCCCATTGTGATGCCTGGGCAAACTACCAAAAAAGCCACCTCTTCGGTGTGGAATTATTTCTCCACAAATCCGGACAACAGGTGTCAAGCCATCTGTTAAATAAACAGGTAATAGTGTAAATTGGCGCAACAGGTTATCAGCCCAATCAGAATCCTCAATCCGTCCAAATAACAGATCAAACAATAAAATACAAAAAAAGTGAGGAAATAGATCAAAGGCGATAACAAAATAAATTAGTAAATGGATATACGTCACATATTAAGATGTCCTTTCCTGATTGATCACTCTTTGAATCGTCTCACAACATCCAGATAATGGACATGAAAAAAAGAAAATAATACACATACATGGGTGGTATTGCTTTGAGATTAATTGTTTCGCCTATAAGTGTCCAGAAAAAGAAAGCCTAAAGTGCCGGACCGATTTTGATAGGAGATGAGGACAGTGTCTCGCCACCACTCTTATTATATTCGTAGACGTACCGAAACTCACATCAAATAAGGTAGGGACAGGTATATAAAGGTATCTTTTGATGATCTATCCCACATGATATAATGCAAAAGAGGGTTAATACAGATGACGTACCCCACTTACTTCAGAAGGGGGATTGTTCCCACGTATCAAGGTTTCTTTCAAGCCAGGACCAGAAATAACGTCCAAAATACTTCAAAAGGGTTTATTTAGGAAAATGTCCGTAAAACCAGCAATCTATTACTTTTCTATGTTGTTTTCCACTCTCTGGTTTATACAGAAGGCATGCAGGTCTGATGTAATAGACAAGGCAGCTGATGTAATCCGGTTTTACACCAGTGCTGTCATGCTACGCATAGTCCAAAGTGGTGTCTCATGAAAAGTGCAGAATGTCTTTCTGTGATATAATCACTGTCCTATTAGTCCAGATGTCCAAACACTTGCTGCTACTTCTGGTACTACTGGCTTCTGTGCATACTGCTGTGCTAAATCTTCTGCTGGGTGTTGTATAGGTGCAGCTGCAGCAGCACTATTGTTATTGTTATAAGGATGTTAACCATCTAGGAACATCCTCCCTTATACATCACCTGCTGTGAATTCATCAGAAGTCAGTGTCAAGTTGTGAAACTTTGGGTAAGAGCCTAAGCAGTCCACTGACACCTAAATCCCTTCTTCCTCCTGTACCCAAGCTCCTGCAAGCCACACCACCAACTCACTCAACTTCAACTTCCTCCTCAGTCAGGAATGTCCATAGTCCTGCAGGCCATGTCACTGTCAAGACTGAGGAGTCCTCTCCTAACCGAGATTCTGCCATAGGATCCTTGAGTGGTACGCCTGCTGTTGCTGCCGCTGCTGTTGTTGCTGCTGGGAGTCGATCGTCAACCCAGAGGGGAAGTCTGAAGACCACTTGTACTACTTCTAGTAAGCAACTGACTGTCCAACAGTCCTTTGTGAGGAAGATGAAATATGACAGCAGTCATCCTTTTGCAAAGTGGATAACTGAGGCCTTAACAGCTATGTTGATGTTAGAGGTGCGTCCGGTATCCACCATTAGTTTAGTGGCACTTAGAGATTTGATGGAGTTAGTGTGTCCCCGGTATCAAATCCCATCTAGGTTCCACTTCTCTAGGCAGGCGATACAGAGAATGCACACAGACGTAAGAAAAAGAGTCACCAGTGTCCTACAAAATGCGGTTGTATCCAGTGTCCACTTAACCAAGTACATGTGGACAAGTGGAACAGGGCAGACTAAGGACTATATGACTGTAACAGCCCACTGGGTAGACGTATTGCCTCCCGCAGCAACAACAGCAGCAGCACCAGTAGCAGCATCTTGCAAACGCCAACTCGTTCCTAGGCAGGCTATGCTATGTATCACCGCTTTCCATAAGAGGCACACAGCTGAGACTGAGACTGACGAATATCATCGCAGAATGGCTTAACCCAATTGGACTCTCCTGGGGATTTGTGATATCAGACAACGCCAACAATATTGTGCGTGCATTACATCTGGGCAAATTCCAGCATGTCCCATGTTTTGCACATACAATTAATTTGGTGGTGCAGAATTTTTTTTTTAAAATGAGAGGGGTGTGTAGGAGATGCTGTCGGTGGCCAAAAAATTGCGGGCCACTTTCGGCATTCAGCCACCGCGTGCTGAAGAATGGAGCGCCAGCCAACACTCCTGAACCTGCCCCGCCATCAACTGAAATAAGCGGTGGTAACGAGGTGGAATTCAACCCTCTATATGTTTCAGAGGATGGAGGAGCAGCAAAGCTCATTCAAGCCTATACAACCACCTACGATATAGGCAAAGGAGGGGTAATGCACCTGACTCAAGCGCAGTGGAGAAACGATTTCCGTGTTGTGCAAGGTTCACCAACCATTCGAACTTGCCACACGTGAAGTCAGTTCAGACACTGCCAGCTTGAGTCAGGTCATTCCCCTCATCAGGCTTTTGCAGAAGCAGCTGGATAAATTGAAGGAGGAGCAAACACGGAGCGATTCTGCAAAGTATGTGGGACTTGTGGATGGAGCCCTTCATTCACTTTGCCTGGATTCAAGGGTGGTCAATCTGTTGAAATCAGAGCACTACATTTTGGCCACCGTGCTCGATCCTAGGTTTAAAGCCTACATTGTATCTCTCTTTCCAGCAGACACAAGTGTGCAGAGGTTCAAAGACCTGCTGGTTAGTAAATTGTCAACTCAAGTGGAACGTGACCCGTCAACAGCTCCTCCTTCAATTTCTCCCGCCACTGGGGCTGCAAGGAAAAGGATAACATTTCCTAGCCCACCCGCTGGCGGTGATGCAGGGAAGTCAGGAGCGATAGCTGACATCTGGTCCGGACTGAAGGATCTGCCAACGATTACTGACATGTCTACTGTCACTGCATATGATTCTGTCACCACTGAAAGAATGGTGGAGGATTATATGAGTGACAGCGTCCAAGTAGGCACGTCAGACAGTCCGTACGTATACTGGCAGGAAAAAGAGGCAATTTGGAGGCCCTTGCACAAACTGGCTTTATTTTACCTAAGTTGCATCCCCTCCAAAGTATACTCCAAAAGAGTGTTTAGTGCAGCTGGTAACCTTGTCAGTAATCGGCGTACGAGGTTACTTCCACTAAATGTGGAGAAGATGATGTTCATCAAAATGAATTATAAATTCCTCCGGGAAGACCTTTACCAGCAATTGCCTCCAGAAAGTACACAGGGACCTGTGATGGTGGATTCCAGTGGGGACGAATTAATACTCAGTGAGGAGAATGTACACGGTGAAAGGGGTGAGGAATCGGAGGATGATGATGAGGTCGCAATCTTGCCTCTGTAGAGCCAGTTTGTGCAAGGAGATATTGATTGCTTTTTTGGTGGGGGCCCAAACAAACCAGTCATTTCAGCCACAGTCGTGTGGCAGACCCTGTAGCTGAAATGATTGGTTTGTTAAAGTGTGCATGTCCTGTTTATACAACATAAGGGTGGTTGGGAGGGCCGAAGAAAAATTCCATCTTGCACCTCTTTTTCTTCTTTGCATCATGTGCTGTTTGGGGACTAGTTTTTGAATAGTGCCATCTTGTCTGCAACTGCAGTGCCACTCCTAGATGGGCCAGGTGTTTGTGCCACACACTTGTGTCGCTTAGCTTGGACATCCAGCTACCTCATTGCACCTCTTTTTCTTCTTTGCGTCATGTGCTGTTTGGGGCCTATTTTTTAAATCTGCCATCCTGTCTGCCACTGCAGTGCCACTCCTAGATGGGCCAGGTGTTTGTGTCGCACACTTGTGTCGCTTAGCTTAGTCATACAGCTTCCTCATTGCACCTCTTTTTCTTCTTTGCATCATGTGCTGTTTGGGGCCTATTTTTTAAATCTTCCATCCTGTCTGTAACTGCAGTTCCACTCCTAGATGGGCCAGGTGTTTGTGCCGCACACTTGTGTCACTTAGGTTGGCCATCCAGCTACCTAATTGCACCTCTTTTTCTTCTTTGCATCATGTGCTGTTTGGGGACTAGTTTTTGAATAGTGCCATCTTGTCTGCAACTGCAGTGCCACTCCTAGATGGGCCAGGTGTTTGTGCTGCACACTTGTGTCGCTTAGCTTAGTCATACAGCCACCTCGGTGCAACTTTTAGGCCTAAAAACAATATTGTGAGGTGTTCAGAATAAACTGGAAATGAGTGGAAATGATTGTTATTGAGGTTAATAATACCATAGGAGCAAAATTACCCCCAAATTCTGTGATTTAACTGTTTTTATATATTTTTTTAAAATCATCCATATCCAAAGCCAAAACCAAAATACGAAAGGGTGGTTTTGGCAAAACAAAGCCAAAAACAAAACACGAAAATGGAATTAGAACCAAAACCAAAACACAAAACACGAAAAGTGCCCGCTGCACATCTCTAGTATATGTCCAGCGGTACTGCCGTATAAATCCAGTGATCCTGCCATATAATTCCAGTGATCCTGCCGTATAAATACAGTGATCCTACCGTTGAAGTCCAGTGATCCTGCCATATAATTACAGTGGTACTGCAGTATAAGTCCAGTCCAGTGGTGCTGTCTTGTGCTGCATCAGTCCAGTGGTGGTTTCCCTGTGCGGCTGTATATATGTCCAGTGATCCTGCCGTATATGTCCATTGATAATGCCTAATATGTCCAGCGGTACTGCCGTATATGTCCAGCAGTACTGCCGTATAATTCCATTGATACTGCCGTATAATTCCAGTGATCCTGCCGTATAAGTCCAGTGATCCTGCCGTATAATTCCAGTGATTCTGCCGTATAAAATAAATCCAGTGATTCTCTCGTATAAGTCCTGTGATCCTGCCGTATAATTCCAGTGATTCTGCCGTATAAAATAAATCCAGTGATTCTCTCGTATAAGTCCTGTGATCCTGCCGTATAATTACAGTGTTACTGGCATATAAGTCCAGTCCAGTGATACTGCCGTATATGTCCAGTATCCTGCCGTATATGTCCATTGATACTGCCGTATATGTCCAGCGGTACCGCCATATAAGTCCAGTGATCCTGTCATATAATTCCAGTGATCCTGCCGTATAAGTCCAGTGATCCTGCCATATAATTACAGTGGTACTGCTGTATAAGTCAAGTCCAGTGGTGCTGTCTTGTGCTGCATCAGTCCAGTGGTGGTGTCTTGTGCTGCCGTAAGTCCAGTGGTGGTGTCCTGTGCTGTATATTATTTTCTCCAAATAAAAGGGTTATATACATTACTTATATTATCCAAATAATTTTTACAGAGTTTGCCTTGTGTGGTATAGGGGTACGCTCGCCTGTGCTGCATATTATTATAATAGCTTCAAATAAAAAGGTTATTATTATCCAAATTGATTTTACAGGCTTTGCCGTGTGTGAGTTTGGTTTAGGGGTACGCTATCCTGTGTCACCAATATTGTGCGTGTATTAAATCTGGGCAAATTCCAGTGCGTCCCATGTTGTTTGTGCTGCACACTTGTGTCGCTTAGCTTAGTCATACCTCATTGCACCTCTTTTTCTTCTTTGCATGATGTGCTGTTTGGGGCCTAATTTTTTAAAGTGCCATCCTGTCTGACACTGCAGTGCCACTCCTAGATGGGCCAGGTTTTTGTGCCGCACACTTGTGTTGCTTAGCTTAGCCATACAGCTACCTCATTGCAACTCTTTTACTTCTTTGCATGATGTGCTGTTTGGGGCCTAGTTTTTTTTTAGTGCCATCCTGTCTTCAACTGTAGTGCCACTCCTAGATGTGCCAGGTGTTTGTGCCACACACTTGTGTCACTTAGCTTAGTCATCCAGCTACATCATTGCACCTCTTTTTCTTCTTTGCATGATGAGCTGCTTGGGGCCTAGTTTTTAAAAATGTCATCCTGTCTGACACTGCAGTGCCACTCCTGGATGGGCCAGATGTTTGTGCCGCACACTTGTGTCACTTAGCTTAGTCATACAGCGACCTTGTGCAACTTTTAGGCCTAAAAACAATGTTGTGAGGTGTGAGGTGTTCAGTATAGGCTGGAAAGGAGTGGAAATGAATGTTATTGAGGTTAATAATACAGTAGGATCAAAATTACTCCCAAATCCTGTTATTTTATGTTTTTATGTGTTTTTCAAAAATCATCCAGATACAAAACCAAAACCAAAACACAAAAGGGTGGTTTTAGCAAAACCAAGCCAAAACCAAAAAACGAGCGGGGAATTAGAACCAAAACCAAAACACAAAACACGAAAAGTGCCCGCCACACATCTCTAGTAACATGATCTTGAGACAGATAGAATGTGGGGAACAAAGGACAGTTCATAGTCAAAAATGACACCTAGGCAGCGAGCTTGTGGGGTAGGGATGATTGCTGAGTTATCAACAGTGATAGATAGAATCCGCTCATCTCTAGTGATAGAGATATCAGGTTGGTAACTACTATTGACTGGTGGAAATATAATTAATTCTGTTTTGGAAATATTAAGTTTGAAGTTGCGAGATGTCATCCAAGATGAAATGGCAGAAAGGCATTCAGTGACCCGGCCCAATACAGATGGTGACAAATCTGTGGAGGATAGGTAGATTTGAGTATCATTTGAGTAGCATACAGATGGTAATGAAATCCGAAAGAGTTGATTAGTTTGCCAAGAGATGTGGTATAGATAGAGAAAAGCAGAGGACCCAAGACTGAGCCTTGCGGTACTCCAACTGAGAGAGGTAGCAAAATGACTGGAAATTAATGTTATTGAGGTTTATAATACCGTAGGATCAAAATTACCCCCAAATTCTGTGATTTTAGCAGTTTTTGTGTTTTTTTTTTTTTCAAAAACCAAATACCTAAAAGGGTGGTTTTGGCAAAACCAATCCAGATTCATAACACGAGTGGGGATCCAGATCCAAAACCTAAATACAAAACACGAAAAGTGCCCACCGCATATCTCATATATATATATATATATATATATATATATATATAAAAAGAATGTATACCTTTCCTGCTCTGAAAATAAGCAGCACAACTGAAAGTCCCCCTGTTAGCGGGGACTTAGAAATGAATAGAACAACCAGAAAACAGAGTGCGCTATAATATATACAATGATCAAATAATATTTAATTCACAGAACGTGATGACAGGTTCTCTTGAATTCTGTTCCACTTAGTGCCTTCACAATTGGGGCCTACAGAGAAACCCACTCACCAAAAAAGAAATAATCACCCGACAAAAGATACAATGGATTAATACCGGAATAATGAATAAAAAAGGTTTTTATTACAAGGTTTTTGTATAAAATGTACAATTGATTGGATACACATCAAATTGCTTTAGATGGTGTGACAAAGTGACCTCCTCACCTAACGGTGTGAGCTCAAAGGAAGACACTTGAAGGCAACAGGACAGTGTACAACAATCGATGAACCCTACGCGTTTCGTCCTGACGGACTTCTTCAGGTTTTTTTTTTAAATGTCTAAAAATTTAGTATATAGATGTCCTCAAAGGGAACTATCAGGATATGGTTCAGTTCTTAGTTGACCAAAAATATGCTTGGTGTAATATAGTCCTTGGAACATCTAGACTTTCTTAAATTTGGTGTAATTGACAGTGCTCCTCAGACCAGATAAAATTGTTAGGGGCAGTACTCGCCTCTATAAGAGGGTCCAAGGTGAATCGTCTTTTACCATAGGACTTGATTAAAGTGAGTTAAAAATTAGATAAACATTTTTTTTGATAAAAATTTATCAAAGAACCCTCTTCGCAGTGAAAAAAACCAGGATCTATATCGGTGGCATGGGGCAAAACTGAACCCAAAAGATCGCTCTTCTCACAGCATGAATAATTGATTTGTAAACAGAAATGTATACAAAAAGTGGAAGTCCAATGGTTACCACTTGATTGCAGTTTGTCCCTGGATCAACTGTTCCTGACAATCAGCAAGAGAGGAGTAACTGCTGTGTGCAGCTGGTTGATTTTGACGGTAAACTGCTCCACTGTAGCGTGCCGGTCGGCCCTCATGCACCTCCGTAGCCGACATTCACCTCTCACATCAGTGGTATGCGGTGCTCCGCAGTTTCCACGTCAGAGCCATTTGTCCAGTCACTATACACCGTCACCAGAGCAGCACACGAACAGTTCACAAACTGCACTGTTTCAGAAGTCCTGCCACCCTTGGTCAAAAAGCCGATAATCATCCCTTTTTTGCAACTCAGATAAATTGTCCCTTTTATCCATGACAGTAATGAGTGATATGTGTGCAGACGTCCTATTGCACACCTTATATACCCACCAAGCCAGAGCACAACGATAAGTGCTGCCGACGTCAAATGTAGGATGTGGTCATAATAATGTCGACTGTATATATATATATATATATATATATATCTGTGTATCTCAGTTGAACACAGTGTTTATTTAAGCAATGTGGTCACATACCACCTTGCACCCGAAACCTCAAAATGGTTGAGTGCAGTTTATATTAGAGATGTGCAGCAGGCATTTTTCGTGTTTTGTGTTTTGGTTTTGGATTCAGTTCCACGGTCATGTTTTATATTCGGACGCGTTTTGGCAAAACCACCCCTTCGGATTTTTGTCGGATTCGGATGCGTTTTGGATTCGGGTGTTTTTTCAAAAAACCCTCAAAAACAGCTTAAATCATAGAATTTGGGGGTAATTTTGATCCTATAGTATTATTAACCTCAATAACCATAATTTCCACTCATTTCCAGTATATTCTGAACACCTCACAATATTATTTTTAGTCCTAAAATTTGAACCGAGGTCGCTGGAGGACTAAGCTAAGTGACCCAAGTGGGTGGCACAAACACCTGGCCCATCTAGGAGTGGCACTGCAGTGTCAGACAGAATGGCACTTAAAAAATAGTCTCCAAACAGCACATGATGCAAAGATAAATAAAAAAGAGGTGCAAGATGGAATTGTCCTTGGGCCCTCCCACCCATCTTTATGTTGTATAAACAGGACATGCACACTTTAACAAACCAATCATTTCAGCGACAGGGTCTGCCACACGACTGTGGCTGAAATGACTGGTTGGTTTGGGCCCCCACCAAAAAAGAAGCAATCAATCTCTTGCACAAACTGGCTCTACAGAGGCAAGATGTCCACCTCATCCTCATCGTCCGATTCCTCACCCCTTTCACTGTGTACATCCTCCTCCTCACAGAGTATTAATTCGTCCCCACTGGAATCCACCATCACAGGTCCCTGTGTATTTTCTGGAGGTAATTGCTGGTAAAGGTCTCCACGGAGGAATTTATAATAAATTTTGATGAACATCATCTTCTCCACATCTTCTGGAAGTAACCTCCTACGTTGATCGCTGACAAGGTGACCGGCTGCACTAAACACTCTTTCGGAGTACACACTGGAGGGAGGGCAACTTAGGTAGAATAAAGCCAGTTTGTGCAAGGGCCTCCAAATTGCTTCTTTTTCCTGCCAGTATACGTACGGACTGTCTGACATGCCTACAGTGATGCTGTCTCTCATATAATCCTCCACCATTCTTTCAATGGTGACAGAATCATATGCAGTGATAGTAGACGACATGTCAGTAATCGTTGGCAGGTCCTTCAGTCCGGACCAGATGTCAGCACTTGCTCCTGACTGCCCTGCATCACCGCCAGCGGGTGGTTTTGGAAACGTTATCCTTTTCCTGGCAGCTCCAGTGGCAGTAGAAAATGAAGGAGGAGCTGTTGGCGGGTCACGTTCCGCTTGACTTGACAATTGTCTCACCAGCAGGTCTTTGAACATCCGCAGACTTGTGTCTGCCGGAAAGAGAGATACAATGTAGGCTTTAAACCTAGGATCGAGCACAGTGGCCAAAATGTAGTGCTCTGATTTCAACAGATTGACCACCCTTGAATCCTGGTTAAGGGAATGAAGGGCTCCATCCACAAGTCCCACATACTTTGCGGAATCGCTCCATTTTAGCTCCTCCTTCAATCTCTCCAGCTGCTTCTGCAAAAGCCTGATGAGGGGAATGACCTGACTTAGGCTGGCAGTGTCTGAACTGACTTCACGTGTGGCAAGTTCAAAGGGTTGGAGAACCTTGCACAACATGGAAATCATTCTCCACTGCACTTGAGTCAGGTGCATTCCCCCTCCTTTGCCTATATTGTAGGCAGATGTATAAGCTTGAATGGCCTTTTGCTGCTCCTCCATCCTCTGAAGCATATAGAGGGTTGAATTCCACCTCGTTACCACCTCTTGCTTCAGATGATGGCAGGGCATGTTCATGAGTGAATTTTTTAATGTGTGGAATTATATGCCAGTAATATATCTGGAATTAGACTGCAGTAATGTCTGGAATTAGACACCACTAGATAGATACCAGATATCACTGTGACTGGAAAGATGATGACCTATGCACAGTGACAGGACGGGTCTGGGACTCAGGGTCGACAACAAAAAGGTCGACACACCTTAGGTCGACGCCAATTGGTCGACACACCTTAGGTCGACATGGACAAAAGGTCGACAGGAACAAGGTCGACATGGAAAAATGTCGACATGAGTTTGTAATGTTTTTTTTTGGTGTCGTATTCTACGTAGAGTGACCGGGAACCCCAATTAGTGCACCGCGTCCCCTCGCATGGCTCGCTTCGCTCGCCATGCTTCGGGCATGGTGCCTTCGCTTCGCTCGGCACAGATTACCGTTCCAATCGTAGTCCACGTGGTTCGTTAAGTATGAAAAGGTTCAAAAATAGAAAAAAATTGTGAAAAACTCATGTCGACCTTTTGTTCATGTCGACCTTGTCCCTGTCGTCCTTTTGTCCATGTCGACCTTTTGTCCATGTTGACCTAAGGTGTGTTGACCAATTGACGTCGACCTAAGGTGTGTCGACCTTTTTGTTGTCGACCTGGAGTCCGGATACCGACAGGACACTACCACAGCACCCTACAGCAGCAAGATGCAGCACAAGACACTGTACTAGTATTAGTAATGTAGTATTACTGAGCACCACAAGACACTGAGCACTGATTATACTGAGCACTGATGATACTGAGCGCTGATTATACTGAGCACTGATTATACTGAGCACTGATGATACTGAGCACTGATGATACTGAGCACTGATACTGAACACTGATGATACTGAGCACTGATTATATTGAGCACTGATGATACTGAGCACTGATACTGAGCACTGATGATACTAAGCACTGATGATACTGAGCACTGATTATACTGAGCACTGATGATACTGAGCACTGATACTGAGCACTGATGATACTGAGCACTGATGATACTGAGCACTGATACCGAGCACTGATGATACTGAGCATTGATACTGAGCACTGATGATACTACGGAGAACTGACACTGAGCAGCACGATTAGCACAATACACTGTACTAGTATTATTAATGTAGTATTACTGAGCACCACAAGACAATGAGCAGTGATACTGAGCACTGATGATACTGAGCGCTGATGATACTACGGAGAACTGACACTGAGCAGTACAATGCAGCACAAGACACTGTAGTAGCATTAGTGAGCAGCACAAAAGCACTCTGGAATTGTCACCCCCCAGATACCACTGTGACTGGAATGATGATGAACGATACACAGTCACAGGACACTACTACCACAGCACCCTACAGCAGCAAGATGCAGCACAAGAGAGACACTGTACTAGTATTACTGATCAGCAATAAGCACTGATACTGAGCACTGATACTGAGATTTGACACTGAGAGAACGTAGCCACGTCCTCTCTGTACCCTCTACAATGCACAAGTGAAAATGGCGGCGACGCGTGGCTCTTTATATGGAATCCGAAACTCGCGAGAACCCGTCAGCGGGATGATGACGTTTTGCCTCGTTCGGGTTTTCCGAGTCAGGCGGGAACAACCAAGCCTGGCTCGGACCCATGTACAACATGTGGAGTTCGGGGGGGTTCGGTTCTCGGAGAACCGAACCCGCTCATCTCTAGTTTATATATATGGTTTATAGCTCAAATGAACAAAGGAATGGAACTGATCGGCCCATTATTACCGTTCATTTAGTAGATGGGAAGCGGGAGACATCAGTCAGTCAAGTACTGTGTGTATATGGGGGGTGATTCAGAGTTGATTGTAGCAGCAAATTTGTTAGCAGTTGGGCAAAATCATGGAAGTCATTCCGAGTTGTTCGCTCATTGCCGATTTTCGCAACAGAGCGATTAAGGTGAAAATGCGCATGTGCATGGTACGCAGTGCACATGCACTAAGTATTTTAGCACAAAACTTAGTAGATTTACTCACGTCTGAACAAAGAATTTTCATCGTTGAAGTGATCGGAGTGTGATTGACAGGAAGTGGGTGTTTCTGACAGTTTTCTGGGAGTGTGCGGAAAAACGCAGGCGTGCCAGGATAAAACACGGGAGTGTCTGGAGAAACGGGGGAGTGGCTGACCGAACGCAGGCGTGTTTGTGACGTCAAACCATGAATGAAACGGGCTGAGCTGATCGCAATGTAGGAGTAAGTCTCGAGCTACTCAGAAACTGCTAAGAAATTTCTATTCGCAATTCTGCTAATCTTTCGTTCGCAATTCTGCTAAGCTAAGATACACTCCCAGAGGGCGGTGGCCTAGCGTGTGCAATGCTGCTAAAATCTGCTAGCGAGCGAACAACTCGGAATGACCCCCCATGTGCACTGCAGGTGTGGCAGATATAAAATTTGCAGAGAGTTAAGGGCCCTACACATTTTACGATGCGCCGCCGAGGTGCCTGACGGCCGATACGGCCGACGAGCGACCCGGCGGCGGGGGGGGGGGCAGTGACGGGGGGAGTGAAGTTTCTTCACTCCCCCCGTCACGCGGCTGCATTGAAGTGCAGGCAAATATGGACGAGATCGTCCATATTGGCCTGCATGCACAGCCGACGGGAGACCAGCGATGAACGAGCGCGGGGCCGCGCATCGTTCATCGCTGGAGTCTCCACACTGAAAGATATGAACGAGTTCTCGTTCATTTATGAACGAGATCGTTCATATCTTTCTGAAAATCGGCCAGTGTGTAGGGCCTATTTGATTTTGGTGGGTTATTTTGTTTCTGTGCAGAGTTAATACTGGCTGCTTTATTTTTACACTGCAATTTAGATTTCAATTTGAACACACCCCACCCAAATCTAACTCTCTCTGCACATGTTATATTTGCCCCCCTGCAGTGCACATGGGGGTCATTCTGACCCTATCGCACGCTGTAGTTGTTCGCAGCGCAGTGATTGGGTCGGAACTGCGCATGTGCCCGTGCCACAGTGCGCCGCCACATGCCAGACGGCCGAACGCAGTCATTACCTAGCGATCACCTCTGCCTGATTGACAGGCAGAAGCAGTCGCTGGGCGGGAGGGGGCGACGTGGCGGCATTTGGCCGCCATTTTTGGGGCACGGTCCAGCCAACGCAGGCGTGGCCCGCCCATGCGGGGGTGGGCCGTAACAGCTGCGTGATGTCACACGCAGCAGCTGGGACCCAGGGCAGCGGCGAGTAACTACCGGCCAGCCGCAGTAGCTGCACTGGCCGGGAGTTACTCTTCAAGTACAAAAGCATCGCCTCTGTGCAATGCTTTTGTACTTGTGCGGGGGAAGGGGGGGGGGCTGACATGCAGGGCGGACTAGCCCTGTGCTGGGCGTCCCCCCGCATGTCTGGGAAGATGATCATAGCTGTGCTAAATTTAGCACAGCTACGATCAACTCGGAATGACCCCCATGGTTTTGCCCAACTGCTAACATATTTGCTGCTGCGATCAGCTCTGAATTAGGCCCATGGTTTATTTGTTTGCAAACTGCCACCAAAGTAGGAAAAAAGAAGGATTTTCTGTGCAAATAGAATAAAATAAAAAAAGACTAATTAAGACCTTGACAGAAAACACATTTCTGTACAGTCATTGTATAAGGAGTAAAGAGTCAGCTGGATTTATGAACGAAAAACAATAAGCAATTGAAATCATCAAAAGAGTTTCAGAACTGTTCCTTTTGCTGTTTCACTATTAAGCTAATCCTTTCAGGGTTTTTTTTTCTGTTTTTTTTTTTTGTGTGTTTATTATGATATTGAGGTTTTGTGTGTTTCCAGAACTTCACTTCCTACTTAGAACAGTAATTGTTATTCCTGTAGCATGAATAATATATAGTATAATGCACCGCCACTGTGATATATAAATATATTAGAGCTGCCAAGAAGTTGAATGACCATATAATGGTATAAAAGATGCTTTAATGCAGTTAAAAAGCTACTTTTCTTTTCCCTTTCATTTCCTCTTATTTTCACAAAACTGGATTATAATCTAAAACATTTAATTTATCTTTATATTTCACATATTAAATGCACAGTACTAGCTACAGTGTTATAATTACTCAATAACTCACAGACATGTTTAAGATATGCTGTTACCAGCGGCGTTTCCAGTAGAGATGAGCGGGTTCGGTTCTCCAAGATCCGAACCCCCCTGAACTTCACCTATTTTACACGGTTCCGAGTAGTGATGTGCACCGGACATTTTTCGGGTTTTGTGTTTTGGTTTTGGATTCGGTTCCGCGGCCGTGTTTTGGATTCGGACGCGTTTTGGCAAAACCTCACCGAAAATTTTTTGTCGGATTCGGGTGTGTTTTAGATTTGGGTGTTTTTTTCAAAAAAACCTAAAAAACAGCTTAAATCATAGAGTTTGGGGGTCATTTTGATCCCATAGTATTATTAACCTCAATTACCATAATTTCCACTCATTTCCAGTCTATTCTGAACACCTCACACCTCACAATATTATTTTTAGTCCTACAATTTGCACCGGGTCGCTCGATGGCTAAGCTAAGCTACACAAGTGGCCGACACAAACACCTGGCCCATCTAGGAGTGGCACTGCAGTGCCAGGCAGGATGGCACTTCCAAAAAATTTTCCCCAAACAGCACATGATGCAAAGAAAAAAAGAGGTGCACCAAGGTCGCTGTGTGACTAAGCTAAGCGACACAAGTGGCCGACACAAACACCTGGCCCATCTAGGAGTGGCACTGCAGTGTCAGGCAGGATGGCACTTCCAAAAAATTGTCCCCAAACAGCACATGATGCAAAGAAAAAAAGAGGCGCACCAAGGTCGCTGTGTGACTAAGCTAAGCGACACAAGTGGCCGACACAAACACCTGGCCCATCTAGGAGTGGCACTGCAGTGTCAGGCAGGATGGCACTTCCAAAAAATTGTCCCCAAACAGCACATGATGCAAAGAAAAAAAGAGGCGCACCAAGGTCGCTGGATGGCTAAGCTAAGCGACACAAGTGGCCGACACAAACACCTGGCCCATCTAGGAGTGGCACTGCAGTGTCAGGCAGGATGGCACTTCAAAAAAATTGTCCCCAAACAGCACATGATGCAAAGAAAAATGAAAGAAAAAAGAGGTGCAAGATGGAATTGTCCTTGGGCCCTCCCACCCACCCTTATGTTGTATAAACAGGACATGCACACTTTAACAAACCCATCATTTCAGCGACTGGGTCTGCCACACGACTGTGACTGAAATGACTGGTTGGTTTGGGCCCCCACCAAAAAAAGAAGCAATCAATCTCTCCTTGCACAAACTGGCTCTACAGAGGCAAGATGTCCACCTCATCATCATCCTCCGATTCCTCACCCCTTTCACTGTGTACATCCCCCTCTTCACAGATTATTAATTCGTCCCCACTGGAATCCACCATCTCAGGTCCCCGTGTACTTTCTGGAGGCAATTGCTGCTGGTGAATGTCTCCACGGAGGAATTGCTTATAATTCATTTTGATGAACATCATCTTCTCCACATTTTCTGGAAGTAACCTCGTACGCCGATTGCTGACAAGGTGAGCGGCTGCACTAAACACTCTTTCGGAGTACACACTGGAGGGAGGGCAACTTAGGTAGAATAAAGCCAGTTTGTGCAAGGGCCTCCAAATTGCCTCTTTTTCCTGCCAGTATACGTACGGACTGTCTGACATGCCTACTTGGATGTGGTCACTCATATAATCCTCCACCATTCTTTCCATGGTGAGAGAATCATATGCAGTGACAGTAGACGACATGTCAGTAATCGTTGGCAGGTCCTTCAGTCCGGACCAGAAGTCAGCACTCGCTCCAGACTGACCTGCATCACCGCCAGCGGGTGGGCTCGGAATTCTTAGCCTTTTCCTCGCACCCCCAGTTGCGGGAGAATGTGAAGGAGGAGATGGTGACGGGTCACGTTCCGCTTGACTTGACAATTTTCTCACCAGCAGGTCTTTGAACCTCTGCAGACTTGTATCTGCCGGAAAGAGAGATACAACGTAGGTTTTAAATCTAGGATCGAGCACGGTGGCCAAAATGTAGTGCTCTGATTTCAACAGATTGACCACCCGTGAATCCTGGATAAGCGAATTAAGGGCTCCATCCACAAGTCCCACATGCCTAGCGGAACCGCTCTGTTTTAGCTCCTCCTTCAATGTCTCCAGCTTCTTCTGCAAAAGCCTGATGAGGGGAATGACCTGACTCAGGCTGGCAGTGTCTGAACTGACTTCACGTGTGGCAAGTTCAAAGGGTTACAGAACCTTGCACAACGTTGAAATCATTCTCCACTGCGCTTGAGTCAGGTGCATTCCCCCTCCTTTGCCTATATCGTGGGCAGATGTATAGGCTTGAATGGCCTTTTGCTGCTCCTCCATCCTCTGAAGCATATAGAGGGTTGAATTCCACCTCGTTACCACCTCTTGCTTCAGATGATGGCAGGGCAGGTTCAGGAATGTTTGGTGGTGCTCCAGTCTTCTGTACGCGGTGCCTGAATGCCGAAAGTGGCCCGCAATTCTTCGGGCCACCGACAGCATCTCTTGCACGCCCCTGTCGTTTTTTAAACAAATCTGCACCACCAAATTCAATGTATGTGCAAAACATGGGACGTGCTGGAATTTGCCCAGATGTAATGCACGCACAATATTGCTGGTGTTGTCCAATGTCACAAATCCCCAGGAGAGTCCAATTGGGGTAAGCCATTCTGCGATGATCTTCCTCAGTTCCCGTAAGAGGTTGTCAGCTGTGTGCCTCTTATGGAAAGCGGTGATACAAAGCGTAGCCTGCCTAGGAACGAGTTGGCGTTTGCGAGATGCTGCTACTGGTGCCGCCGCTGCTGTTGTTGCTGCGGGAGGCAATACATCTACCCAGTGGGCTGTCACAGTCATATAGTCCTGAGTCTGCCCTGCTCCACTTGTCCACATGTCCGTGGTTAAGTGGACATTGGGTACAACTGCATTTTTTAGGACACTGGTGAGTCTTTTTCTGAGGTCTGTGTACATTTTCGGTATCGCCTGCCTAGAGAAATGGAACCTAGATGGTATTTGGTACCAGGGACACAGTACCTCAATCAAGTCTCTAGTTGCCTCTGAATTAACGATGGATACCGGAACCATGTTACTCACCGCCCAGGCTGCCAAGGCCTGAGTTATCTGCTTTGCAGCAGGATGACTGCTGTGATATTTCATCTTCCTCGCAAAGGACTGTTGGACAGTCAATTGCTTACTGGAAGTAGTACAAGTGGTCTTCCGACTTCCCCTCTGGGATGACGATCGACTCCCAGCAGCAACAACAGCAGCACCAGCAGCAGTAGGCGTTACACTCAAGGATGCATCGGAGGAATCCCAGGCAGGAGAGGACTCGTCAGACTTGACAGTGACATGGCCTGCAGGACTATTGGCTTTCCTGGGTAAGGAGGAAATTGACACTGAGGGAGTTGGTGGTGTGGTTTGCAGGAGCTTGGTTACAAGAGGAAGGGATTTAGTGGTCAGTGGACTGCTTCCGCTGTCACCCAAAGTTTTTGAACTTGTCACTGACTTATGATGAATGCGCTGCAGGTGACGTATAAGGGAGGATGTTCCGAGGTGGTTAACGTCCTTACCCCTACTTATTACAGCTTGACAAAGGCAACACACGGCTTGACACCTGTTGTCCGCATTTGTGTTGAAATAATTCCACACCGAAGAGGTGATTTTTTTTGTATTTTGACCAGGCATGTCAAGGGCTATATTCATCCCACGGACAACAGGTGTCTCCCCGGGTGCCTGACTTAAACAAACCACCTCACCATCAGAATCCTCCTTGTCAATTTCCTCCCCAGCGCCAGCAACACCCATATTCTCATCCTGGTGTACTTCAACAGTGACATCTTCAATTTGACTATCAGGAACTGGACTGCGGGTGCTCCTTCCAGCACTTGCAGGGGGCGTGCAAATGGTGGAAAGCGCTAGCTCTTCCCGTCCAGTGTTGGGAAGGTCAGGCATTGCAACCGACACAATTGGACTCTCCTTGGGGATTTGTGATTTAGAAGAACGCACAGTTCTTTGCTGTGCTTTTGCCAGCTTAAGTCTGAATTTTTCTAGCGAGAGGATGAGTGCTTCCATCCTCATGTGAAGCTGAACCACTAGCCATGAACATAGGCCAGGGCCTCAGCCGTTCCTTGCCACTCCGTGTCATAAATGGCATATTGGCAAGTTTACGCTTCTCCTCAGACGCTTTTATTTTTTATTTTTGGGTCATTTTACTGAACTTTTGTTTTTTGGATTTTACATGCTCTCTACTATGACATTGGGCATCGGCCTTGGCAGACGACGTTAATGGCATTTCATCGTCTCGGCCATGACTAGTGGCAGCAGCTTCAGCACGAGGTGGAAGTGGATCTTGATCTTTCCCTATTTTAACCTCCACATTTTTGTTCTCCATTTTTTAATGTGTGGAATTATATGCCAGTATCAATAGCAATGGCCTACTACTATATTTACTGCGCACAACTGAAATGTACCACAGGTATGGATGGATAGTATACTTGACGACACAGAGGTAGGTACAGCAGTGGCCTACCTTACTGCTATATATAGTATACTGGTGGTCACTGTGTCAGCAAACTGCAAAACTAAAATGCACCACAGGTATAGAATGTAGATGAATAGTATACTTAATGGATGACGACACAGAGGTAGGTACAGCAGTGGCCTACCGTACTGCTATATATAGTATACTGGTGGTCACTGTGTCAGCAAACTGCAAAACTAAAATGCACCACAGGTATAGAATGTAGATGGATAGTATACTTAATGGATGACTACACAGAGGTAGGTACAGCAGTGGCCTACCGTACTGCTATATATAGTATACTGGTGGTCACTGTGTCAGCAAACTGCAAAACTAAAATGCACCACAGGTATAGAATGTAGATGGATAGTATACTTAATGAATGACGACACAGAGGTAGGTACAGCAGTGGCCTACCGTACTGCTATATTTAGTATACTGGTGGTCACTGTGTCAGCAAACTGCAAAACTGTCTAAAATGCACCACAGGTATAGAATGTAGATGGATAGTATACTTAATGGATGACGAGTGACGACACAGAGGTAGGTACACAGCAGTGGCCTACCGTACTGCTATATATAGTATACTGGTGGACACTGTCAGCAAACTGCTAAACTAGTCTTAAAAAATGCACCACAGGTATACAATGTAGATGGATAGTATACCGTACTGCTATATATAGTATACTGGTGGTCACTGTGTCAGCAAACTGCAAAACTAAAATGCACCACAGGTATAGAATGTAGATGGATAGTATACTTAATGAATGACGACACAGAGGTAGGTACAGCAGTGGCCTACCGTACTGCTATATATAGTATACTGGTGGTCACTGTGTCAGCAAACTGCAAAACTAAACTGCACCACAGGTATAGAATGTAGATGGATAGTATACTTAATGGATGACAACACAGAGGTAGGTACAGCAGTGGCCTACCGTACTGCTAAAAATATAGTATACTGGTGGTCACTGTGTTAGCAAACTGCAAAACGAAAATGCACCACAGGTATAGAATGTAGATGGATAGTATACTTAATGAATGACGACACAGAGGTAGGTACAGCAGTGGCCTACCGTACTGCTATATATAGTATACTGGTGGTCACTGTGTCAGCAAACTGCAAAACTAAAATGCACCACAGGTATAGAATGTAGATGGATAGTATACTTAATGAATGACGACACAGAGGTAGGTACAGCAGTGGCCTACCGTACTGCTATATAAAGTATACTGGTGGTCACTGTGTCAGCAAACTGCAAAACTAAAATGCACCACAGGTATAGAATGTAGATGGATAGTATACTTAATGGATGACGACACAGAGGTAGGTACAGCAGTGGCCTACCGTACTGCTATATATAGTATACTGGTGGTCACTGTGTCAGCAAACTGCAAAACTAAAATGCACCACAGGTATAGAATGTAGATTGATAGTATACTTAATGAATGACGACACAGAGGTAGGTACAGCAGTGGCCTACCGTACTGCTATATATAGTATACTGGTGGTCACTGTGTCAGCAAACTGCAAAACTAAAATGCACCACAGGTATAGAATGTAGATGAATAGTATACTTAATGAATGACGACACAGAGATAGGTACAGCAGTGGCCTACCGTACTGCTATATATAGTATACTGGTGGTCACTGTGTCAGCAAACTGCAAAACTAAAATGCACCACAGGTATAGAATGTAGATGGATAGTATACTTAATGAATGACGACACAGAGGTAGGTACACAGCAGTGGCCTACCGTACTGCTATATATAGTATACTGGTGGTCACTGTGTCAGCAAAACTCTGCACTGTACTCCTCCTATATAATATTAATTATACTGGTGGTCCCCAGTCCCCACAATAAAGCAGCACACTGAGCAAAGATATGGAGTGTTTTTCAGGCAGACAACGTATACTGGTGGTCACTGTCAGCAAAACTCTGCACTGTACTTCTGCTATATAATACAGCTGCTCCCCAGTTCCCACAATTAAGCAGTGTGAGCACAGATATATTATGCAGCACACTGAGCACAGATATGGTATGGAGCGTTTTTTTCAGGCAGAGAACGGATAAAAACTGGTGGTCACTTATCAGCAAAACTCTGCACTGTACTCCTCCTAACAGCTGCTCCCCAGTCCTCCCCACAATTAAGCAATAAAGCAATCAAGTTCAACAATAAACGGAGAGGACGCCAGCCACGTCCTCTCCCTATAATCTCCAATGCACGAGTGAAAATGGCGGCGACGCGCGGCTGCTTATATAAAATCCGAATCTCGTGAGAATCCGACAGCGGGATGATGACGTTCGGGCGCGCTCGGGTTAGCCGAGCAAGGCGGGAAGGTTCGAACCTGCCTCGGACCCGTGTAAAAAGGGTGAAGTTCGGGGGGGTTCGGTTTCCGAGAAGCCGAACCCGCTCATCTCTAGTTCCGAGGCAGCCTCGGATATTCCCGCCTTGCTCGGTTAACCTGAACGCGCCCAAACGTCATCATCCCGCTGTCGGTTCTCGCGAGGACAGTGTAGCATTTTGCTGACCAGCAGTATACATATAATACAGTAAAGTAGGCCATTGCTGTATCTTGCAGCTCTGTGTCAAGTATATTATCTCTGTGCTGCATTATTGTGAGCAGTATATAGTAGGACAGTGCAGCATTTTAGTGACCAGCAGTATACATATAGTACAGTACAGTAGGCCATTGCTGTATCTTGCAGCTCTGTGTAAAGTATACTATCTCTGTGCTGCATTATTGTGAGCAGTATATAGTAGGACAGTGCAGCATTTTAGTGACCAGCAGTATACATATAGTACAGTACAGTAGGCCATTGCTGTATCTTGCAGCTCTGTGTCAAGTATACTATCTCTGTGCTGCATTACTGTGAGTAGTATATAGTAGGACAGTGCAGAATTTTGGTGACCAGCAGTATACATATTATACAGTACAGAAGGCCATTGCTGTATCTTGCAGCTCTGTGTCAAGTATACTATCTCTGTGCTGCATTATTGTGAGCAGTATATAGTAGGACAGTGCAGCATTTTGGTGACCAGCAGTATACATATAGTACAGTACATTAGGCCATTGCTGTATCTTGCAGCTCTGTGTCAAGTATATTATCTCTGTGCTGCATTATTGTGAGCAGTATATAGTAGGACAGTGCAGCATTTTGGTGACCAGCAGTATACATACAGTACAGTACAGTACAGTAGGCCATTGCTGTATCTTGCAACTCTGTGTCAAGTATACTATCTCTGTGCTGCATTATTGTGAGCAGTATATAGTAGGACAGTGTAGCATTTTGATGACTAGCAGTATACATATAGTACAGTACAGTAGGCCATTGCTGTATCTTGCAGCTCTGTGTCAAGTATACTATCTCTGTGCTGCATTATTGTGAGCAGTATATAGTAGGACAGTGCAGCATTTTGGTGACCAGCAGTATACATACAGTACAGTACAGTAGGAAATTGCTGTATCTTGCAGCTCTGTGTCAAGTATACTATCTCTGTGCTGCATTATTGTGAGCAGTATATAGTAGGACAGTGCAGCATTTTAGTGACCAGCAGTATACATATAGTACAGTACAGTAGGCCATTGCTGTATCTAGCAGCTCTGTGTCAAGTATACTATCTCTGTGCTGCATTATTGTGAGCAGTATATAGTAGGACAGTGCAGCATTTTGGTAACCAGCAGTATACATATAGTACAGTACAATAGGCCATTGCTGTATCTTGCAGCTCTGTGTCAAGTATACTATCTCTGTGCTGCATTATTTTGAGCAGTATATAGTAGGACAGTGCAGCATTTTGGTGACCAGCAGTATACATATAGTACAGTACAATAGGCCATTGCTGTATCTTGCAGCTCTGTATCAAGTATACTATCTCTGTGCTGCATTATTGTGAGCAGTATATAGTAGGACAGTGCAGCATTTTGGTGACCAGCAGTATACATATAGTACAGTACAGTAGGCCATTGCTGTATCTTGCAGCTCTGCGTCAAGTATACTATCTCTGTGCTGCATTATTGTGAGCAGTATATAGTAGGACAGTGCAGCATTTTGGTGACCAGCAGTATACATATAGTACAGTACAGTAGGCCATTTCTGTATCTTGCAGCTCTGTGTCAAGTATATTATCTCTGTGCTGCATTATTGTGAGCAGTATATAGTAGGACAGTGTAGCATTTTGGTTACCAGCAGTATACATACAGTACAGTAGGAAATTGCTGTATCTTGCCAGCTCTGTGTCAAGAATACTATCTCTGTGCTGCATTATTGTGAGCAGTATATAGTAGGACAGTGCAGCATTTTTGGTGACCAGCAGTATACATATAGTACAGTACAGTACAGTAGGCCATTGTTGAATCTTGCAGCTCTGTGTCAAGTATACTATCTCTGTGCTGCATTATTGTGAGCAGTATATAGTAGGACAGTGCAGCATTTTGGTGACCAGCAATATACATACAGTACAGTACAGTAGGAAATTGCTGTATCTTGCAGCTCTGTGTCAAGTATACTATCTCTGTGCTGCATTATTGTGAGCAGTGTATAGTAGGACAGTGCAGCATTTTGGTGACCAGCAGTATACATATAGTACAGCACAGTAGGCCATTGCTGTATCTTGCAGCTCTGTGTCAAGTATACTATCTCTGTGCTGCATTATTGTGAGCAGTGTATAGTAGGACAGTGCAGCATTTTGGTGACCAGCAGTATACATATAGTACAGTACAGTAGGCCATTGCTGTATCTTGCAGCTCTGTGTCAAGTATACTATCTCTGTGCTACATTATTGTGAGCAGTATATAGTAGGACAGTGCAGCATTTTGATAACCAGCAGTATACATATAGTACAGTACAGTAGGCCATTGCTGTATCTTGCAGCTCTGTGTCAAGTATACTATCTCTGTGCTGCATTATTGTGAGCAGTATATAGCAGGACAGTGCAGCATTTTGGTGACCAGCAGTATACATATAGTACAGTACAGTAGGCCATTGCTGTATCTTGCAGCTCTGTGTCAAGTATACTATCTCTGTGCTACATTATTGTGAGCAGTATATAGTAGGACAGTGCAGCATTTTGATAACCAGCAGTATACATATAGTACAGTACAGTAGGCCATTGCTGTATCTTGCAGCTCTGTGTCAAGTATACTATCTCTGTGCTGCATTATTGTGAGCAGTATATAGCAGGACAGTGCAGCATTTTGGTGACCAGCAGTATACATATAGTACAGTACAGTAGGCCATTGCTGTATCTTGCAGCTCTGTGTCAAGTATACTATCTCTGTGCTGCATTATTGTGAGCAGTATATAGCAGGACAGTGCAGCATTTTGGTGACCAGCAGTATACATATAGTACAGTACAGTAGGCCATTGCTGTATCTTGCAGCTCTGTGTCAAGTATACTATCTCTGTGCTGCATAATTGTGAGCAGTATATAGTAGGACAGTGCAGCATTTTAGTGACCAGCAGTATACATACTGTACAGTACAGTAGGAAATTGCTGTATCTTGCAGCTCTGTGTCAAGTATACTATCTCTGTGCTGCTTTATTGTGAGCAGTATATAGTAGGACAGTGCAGCATTTAGGTGACCAGCAGTATACATATAGTACAGTACAGTAGGCCATTGCTGTATCTTGCAGCTCTGTGTCAAGTATACTATCTCTGTGCTGCATTATTGTGAGCAGTATATAGTAGGACAGTGCAGCATTTTTTTGACCAGCAGTATACATATAGTACAGTACAGTAGGCCATTGCTGTATCTTGCAGCTCTGTGTCAAGTATACTATCTCTGTGCTGCATTATTGTGAGCTGTATAAAGTAGGACAGGGCAGCATTTTGGTGATCAGCAGTATACATATAGTACAGTACAGTACGCCATTGCTGTATCTTGCAGCTCTGTGTCACTTCTAGTATCCTGATCAGTGCTCAATATCTGCTGCATTGTTGTGACCAGTATGTATACTGTACTGTGCAACGTGTTTTATACCCTTGGTGATTTTATACATCCTGTAATCTGTACTGAGCAATGTGTGAGATACACTTGGGGATTATACACCTTGTATACTATACTGTGCAACGTTTGTGATACACCTGGTGATTATACACCCTGTATACTGTACTGAGCGATGTGTGAGATTCACCTTGGGATTATACACCCTATATACTGTACTTTGCAACGTTTGTGATACACCTGGGTATTACACACCCTGTATACTGTACTGAGTGATGTGTGAGATACACCTTGGGATTATACACCATATATACTGTACTGTGTGATGTGTGAGATACACCTGGGGATTATACACCCTATACACTGTACTGTGCTACGTGTGTGATACACCTGGTAATTAATTATACACCCTGTATACTGTACTGTGCGACGTGTGTTATACACCTGGTGATTATACATCCTGTAATCTGTACTGAGCGATGTGTGAGATACACCTGGGGATTATACACCCTATATACTGTACTGTGTGATGTGTGAGATACACCTGGGTATTATACACCCTATATACTGTACTGAGCGATGTGTGAGATACACCTGGGGATTATACACCCTATATTATTATTATTATTATTATTATCCTTTATTTATATGGTGCCACAAGGGTTCCGCAGCGCCCAATTACAGAGTACATAAATAATCAAATAGGAAAACAGCAACTTACAGTTGATGACAGTATAGTACAAGTACAGGGTAAATAAACATAGTTACATCAGCAGATGACACTGGAATAAGTATCAGGTGGCAGAAGACTGCTGGATGTGGTACAGTTGAAGATTATTAAAGTAAGACAAAGGATAAGCACATGAGGGAAGAGGGCCCTGCTCGTAAGATCTTACAATCTAAAGGGGAGGGGAAGACAGACATGGGTGACACAGATGGGGTACATAGAGAACGTGGAACAGAGGGTTAGGATGAGATTTGGCTGGGTTTGGTGAAGAAGTGAACCCCCAGAAGGCACAAGTCAATACTTAACATTGCAACATTTTATTGGGCTATGCAGGAGAAAATTAAAAATAGGGGATAATAAAAATAAAAAAAAAGAATCGATAACTTCTACCGCTTTCAAAAAGGTCCATGGAAGCTGAAATAATGGACAACTACCTCATGGAAGCCAGATACAGTATACCAAACAGTACTTAGCAGAGTTAGGAATGAGTGCTTATGAAACACAGTAACATTTTGTCATAATATTTCAGCAACTTCATGGCTGGTCTCTTGCACTCTTTTGCTCTAATACACCACGTGCTTTAGGATTTATATTCGAAAACATTTTGGCCAGTATTTACTAAAAATCCGAGTTTGGCCGATTTGTGTTTTTTTTTCTAAGTCCCAATCCGGGAATTCACTAAGCAGAAAACTCGGCAGTGTCTGGTCTATTCATAATGGTTTGATTGGCAAAGTTCTGAAATACGAATGAATAGACCATCGGTCAAACGCGGCTGTTATTTCATACAATACGGGCATTCACTATTCATTCGTATTTGGGTGTTAGTCTCTGAGTGCTCAAGTGCGGGTCTATTTTTTTTCGATTTGTTAAAAAAAGCTGCAAAAAAAATAGACCTGCTTTTTCCAGTCGAGTTTGGATAACTATGCACGGATCAGTGAGATCTGTGCATGGTTATCTATGGGAAAGGGTCTGTTTAGTGTAAAAACTGAAAAAAAATTGCGTGGGGTCCCCCCTCCTAAGCATAACCAGCCTCGGGCTCTTTGAGCCGGTCCTGTTTGAAAAAATATGGGGGGGAAAATGACAGGGGTTCCGCCATATTTAATCAACCAGCACCGGGCTCTGCGCCTGGTCCTGGTTCCAAAAATATGGGGGACAAAAAGCGTAGGGGTCCCCCGTATTTTTGAAACCAGCACCGGGCTCCACTAGCCAGGTACATAATGCCACTGCCGGGGGACACTTTTATAGTGGTCTCTGCGGCCCTGGCATTACATACCCAACTAGTCACCCCTGGCCGGGGTACCCTGGAGGAGTGGGAACCCCTAAAATCAAGGGGTCCCCCCCCCTCCAGGCACCCAAGGGCGGCGGATGGGGGGCTGATAGCCTTTTGAAAAAATGTGAATATTGTTTTTAGTAGCAGTACTACAAGTCCCAGCAAGCCTCCCCCGCAAGCTGGTACTTGGAGAACCACAAGTACCAGCATGCGGTGGAAAACCAGGCTCGCTGGTACCTGTAGTACTACTACTAAAAAAATACCCCCCAAAAAACAGGACACACACACCGTGAAAGCGGTTGACCGAAAGTAACCTCACCGCTGACCGCAAAGTTCCCACCATTGGATACAATGGAGCGCATAGGCGCTACATTGTATCTCTGCCGTGTGCTGCCTGACAGACACTACAGGAGCACACAGCCAATCAGGAGAGTGCCACGACGTGGCGCTCCCTGATTGGATGAAGGGACCCTCTTTGACAGGAGTCAGGGGGGGTCCTGGCAGTCGGGGAAAGGGGTCCCATGTGTAAACATGGGACCCCTTTCAGTGCGTGGTCGGGTTTCCGTTTTATTATTTTGACAAGTACGTGGATTATACAAAGGTCTGATTCTACACTGGATTATGTGAGTATAATTTTTTTGACAGGTACCCCAAGGATTCTACAGGGACAAGAGGACAGAGCCTCGTGTGAACATAGGTAAGTATGTATGTTTGGAGGTGTGCATGTATGTAATAAAATTATACTTTCACGGTGTGTGTGTCCTGTTTTTTTGGGGGTATTTTTTTAGTAGTAGTACTACAGGTACCAGCGGGCCCGGTTTTCCACCGCATGCTGGTACTTGTGGTTCTCCAAGTACCAGCTTGCGGGGAGGCTTGCTGGGACTTGTAGTACTGCTACTAAAAACAATATTCACATTTTTTCAAAAGGCTATCAGCCCCCCATCCGCCGCCCTTGGATGGGGGGGACAGCCGCGGGCTTCACCCCTGGCCCTTGGGTGGCTGGAGGGGGGGGACCCCTTGATTTAAGGGGTTCCCACTCCTCCAGGGTACCCCGGCCAGGGGTGACTAGTTGAGTATGTAATGCCAGGGCCGCAGGGACCACTATAAAAGTGTCCCCCGGCTGTGGCATTATGTACCTGGCTAGTGGAGCCCGGTGCTGGTTTAAAAAATATGGGGGACCCCTACGCTTTTTGTCCCCTGTATTTTTGGAACCAGGACCAGGCGCACAGCCCGGTGCTGGTTGATTAAACATGGGGGAACCCCTGTCATTTTTCCCCCCATATTTTTTCAACCAGGACCGGCTCAAAGAGCCCGAGGCTGGTTGTGCTTAGGAGGGGGGACCTCACGCAATTTTTTTCAGATTTTTTAAGACTTTAATCAACTTTTTAAGGTACACAATGAAGCCCTGCACGGATCTCACAGATCCGGCCGGGATTCCTTGTGTTTTGTCATACGGGAGTGATGAGTAAAACACTGCCTGATATTACGAATCACATCGACATCGGAAAAAACAAATGTGCAAAACTCGGCAGCTTAGTGAATGATCGTATCAGGATTCAAAAAGTTGCAGTAAAATGCACCCGATACCATTCGAGTTCAAACACCCTTCAAAACGGCCAAAACACGAATCTTTGTAAATATACCCCTATGTCTCCATAATCCCAAAAACGTCAGTCTTCTTGGAAAGTGGTTTGTTCCTTTGTAAGGGAAAGAGAACAAACGTTCTCAAACAACGGTTTCTCAATTTCTTTTTCCTCTGGGAAGGGATTGTGGATTCACAGGAATATCTGAGCATTTCTGTAATCAAAAAGCAGCGACTTTCTACAAATGTTTACATTTAATTAAGTTTGGCAAAAAAAAATAAAAAGTACAGAATCCCATTTAGGATGTCTTCACCAAATCGTAGACATAAATATGGGAATCGTCATCAAACTTAATGAAGTACACAGATGGTTTAGCTTCAACTTGATGAATAACCATGCCAGTCCTTTTTGAGCCATCTTCTTTGGCATATTCCACTTGCTTGCTCACCAGGCTGTCCACAACCTCCCCTGGTTCTCTTTCAGCTGGAGGGGAATCATTTGAGTCTGGCATGATCCGAAGATCTCCTTCTTTATAGTCAACTAAAAGTTGATACATATATAAGACTGGGTCCTTTTCATAGGTTATATAATAATAAAACCATGTGTTCATAATAGGTGCTAGTGCTAATACCATCCCTCGCCACTCATCCTTGGAACCATCCTCTGTTTCAAACATATGCTCCACTCAGTGGCGGAACTAGTGAGCGGTGGGCCCATGTGCGAAAAAATGCTTTGCCCCCCCCCCCCTCCCATCTAAGTACACCGCCTCACCCCTGGAGAGGATCTGGTGAGGGGGACCTGCTCAGGGCCAGAGAAATGGATACCTAGCAACAGTGCCGTAATTAGTCATTTTAGTGCTGTGTGCAAGAAATGGCATCGGAGCCCTGCCCCTCTATGTAAAACAGGGGCAGTGCACGCCGCACGCGCGTGCAAAAAATAGGGGCGTGGCTTCATGGGGAAGGGGTGTGGCCACAAAATAATACCAATTCATATAACGGTGCACAGTAGTTTCCATTATTCAAATTACGCCGCACGGTAGTACCACTACACCAGGGGAGACCCTTTTACACATTATGGCGGACAGCTTCCCCTTTTTTACACATTACGGCAGACAGCGTCCCCTTTTTTACACATTACGGCAGACAGCATCCCTTTTTTACACATTACAGCAGACAGCGTCCCCTTTTTACACATTACGGCAGATAGCGTCCCATTTTTTGCACATTACGGCAGACAGCGTCCCATTTATTACACATTACGGCAGACAGCGTCCCATTTTTAGCATATTACGGCAGACAGCGTCCCATTTATTACACATTACGGCAGACAGCGTCCCATTTTTTACACATTACGGCAGACAGCGTCCCCTTTGTACACATTACGGCACACAGCGTCCCTTTTTTCACATTACAACAGACAGCGTCCCATTTTTACACATTACGGCAGACAGCGTCCCATTTTTTTGCACATTACGGCAGACAGCGTCTCATTTTTTGCACATTACGGCAAACAGCGTCCCATTTATTACACATTACGGCAGACAGCGTCCCATTTTTTGCATATTACGGCAGACAGCGTCCCATTTATTATACATTACGGCAGACAGCGTCCCATGTTTTGCACATTACGGCAGACAGCGTCCCATTTATTACACATTACGGCAGACAGCGTCCCATTTATTACTCATTACGGCAGACAGTGTCCCATTTATTACACATTACGGCAGACAGCGTCCCATTTATTACACATTATGGCAGACAGCGTCCCTTTTATTGCACAGTACGGCAGACAGCGTCCCATTTATTACACATTACGGCAGAGAGCGTCCCATTTTTTGCATATTACGGCAGACAGCGTCCCATTTATTATACATTACGGCAGACAGCGTCCCTTGTTTTGCACATTACGGCAAACAGGATAGATAGATAGATAGATAGATAGAATAGGTATACTTACCGTTTCCGCTGGCTCAGGCTACTCGTGCAGCTTCTGTTCTGGCAGGGGAGAAAAAGGAGGAGGAGGGGTGGAGGAGGGAGCCGCAGCAGCGCTATGTCATTGGTAGAAGCGCTGCTGCTGCTGGACCTCTCCGTTACCATAGGCTGCCCTCCGCCGCTGTGAATGCTGGGATGCGATGCGCATCCCAGCATTCACAGCGGCGGAGGGCAGCCTATGGTAAAGGAGAGGGCCAGCAGCAGCAGCGCTTCTACCAATGACACAGCGCTGCTGCGGCTCCCTCCTCCATCCCCCCTCCTCCTCCTCCCCCCCTGTAGCCGGTGCACGCATCATCTCCTCGGCGGCGGCGGAACACAGCGGCAGCCAGGCGGCATGTAATGAGTCAATTTGACTCATTACATGCCGTTCTGGCTGCGGGCCCCTTGACAGTTGCGGGCCCCAGTGCAAGGCACTGCCTGCACTGGCGCTAGTTCCGCCTCTGGCTCCACTGCTTTACCAATCATTGTGTCAGCCAAATGGGCATCGCTGATTCGGGATGAGGCAACTCTGTCTGGTAGAACTTCAAGAGCAGACACCCTTTCATCCTTGTGAAGCTCAAGTCCATAGACACAATCAAATCCATCATACTTTATAAGATAGAGGGAGGGATTCACTGGTACTTGATCCAGAACTGTTCCTTTCCACTGGGTTATTAGCCCACTGCCCTCTTTCCACCCATGCTGTATTCTACAGCCTACTATATTTCGCCTTGGTTGGGAGATTGGTTTACTTGGTCCCATATTGTTGCAATGTTTTTTCTGAAATGTTCTTTTCTTTATCATATTTGCAGAAACACCTGCATGTGCTGCATCAGCTCTTGATCGCTGAGTGGCCGCCTTTCCAAATGGAGTTTTCATTCATCTGTGTATTAAAGGGCAGCAGTGCTGCCGAACTAGGGTGAAAAGTGTAGTCACTCCAAGTTTGTTGTAGTCCTTCCAGTCTACATGAAAAAGAACCCCTTCCTTTCCACCTTTCAGAAAAACTCCAACCCTCAATTGCTCTGATCAGAAGTCACTTATCTGGGGCAGATAGGATGTGTTTCCCTCCACTCCCCCTGCAGGTGATGGCTGCGGCACAGTGCTCCCCTGCGGCCAGTAGCCCCAATCTTCCTCCTCCCTCCTTTGTCAGACTCCGTCACCACCACTGTGCGCTGCTATGGAAGATCAGCTCCCGCCTCACTCCCCTGAACTTCCAAGCCCTCCGCTCAGACACTCCAGCGCTCGTTCCCTTCCCTCACCCCCTCCCTCTCCACACACTGCCAGATTTGGAGCTGGCTGCTACTATACGGCCGCCTGTCACTCTGCTGCCAGGACCAGGCCTCGCCTTCCTGCCAAATACTAATCCCGCCAGAGCTGCATACTGTATACTGTACTGTGCGACGTGTGTTATACACCTGGTGATTATACATCCTGTAATCTGTACTGAGCGATGTGTGAGATACACATGGTAATATCTGTGCTCAGTGTGCTGCATTGTGGTGACCACCAGTATATAGTGGTACAGTAGGCCATTGCTGTATCTTGCAGCTCTGTGTCACTTCTAGTATCCTGATCAGTGCTTAATATCTGTGCTCAGTGTCAGTGCTGCATTGTGGTGACCAGTATACTACAGTACAATAGTCCAGTGCTGTTCTCGCTGCTCAGTGTCAGTTCTCCGTAGTATCATCAGTGATCAGTATAATCAGTTCTCAGTATAATCAGTGCGCTGTTAGACGTGTGCCCGTTTTCCGCCATTAGTGCATTAGGATTTAGACAATTGATGAAGTTATTGTGTCCCCGGTACAAAATCCCATCTAGATTCCACTTCACTAGGCAGGCGATAGCGAGATTTTACCAATTAATATCAGTGATTTATAATTATTAATTACAGTGATCTTGCCAAATAATTCCAGTGATTTTGTCATTTTCTTCCAGTGATTTGGACCAATAATACCATTGATTGGAACGAATAATTCCAGTGATTTTGTCATTTTCTTCCAGTGATTTGACCAATAATACCATTGATTAGAACGAATAATTCCAGTGATTTTGTCATTTTCTTCCAGTGAGTTGGACCAATAATACCATTGATTAGAACAAATAATTCCTGTGATATTGAGGTGTTTGTGTCGCTTAGCTTAGCCGTCCAGTGACCACAGTGCACCTCTTTTTCTCTTTTCTTTGCATCATGTGCTGTTTGGGGCCAATTTTTTGAAGTGCCATCCTGTCTAACACTGCAGTGCCACTCCTAGATGGGCCAGATGTTTGTGTCGCCCTCTTGGGTCGCTTAGCTTAGTCATCCAGTGACCTCGGTGCAAATTTTAGGACTAAAAATAGTATTGTGACGTGTGAGGTGATCAGAATAGACTGGAAATTAGTGTAAATTGTCGTTATTGAGGTTAATAATACTATAAGATCAAAATTACCCCCAAATTATATGATTAAAGCTATTTTTGTGGGGTTTTTAAAAAAAACACCCAAATCCAAAACACACCCGAATCAGACAAAAACATTTCAGGGAGGTTTTGCCAAAATGCATCCGAATCCAAAACACAGCCACGGAACCGAATCCAAAACCAAAATACAAAACCCGAAAAATTTCCGGTGCACATCTCTAGTTTCTAGAGAGAAGGGTACCCGTGTGCAGACTCCGTGTGTGGGCCCCCTCCTCTCCTTTAGCCGTCACCGCCGCTGTCCGTGCTGAGACTCTGGCACAGTGCCAGAGTCTACAGCGCATGTGCAGGACTCCGAAAAATGGCTGCCAAGCCACTCCATCCAAGGTCTAAATTATCTACTGCCGCCCTAAATTACCTGCACTAGTTAGCTTAACTGAATAGCTACAGGGTGGTGTTTGTATTGTGCAAGATGGATTACTATTGCCACCGGAGTCCGGCCCTAGAAGTCTGGGCCGTATGTCGAAGGCTGCCCAGACTGTTAGCCCACTCAAGTTCAGTCACTATTGTGATTCCTCACCCTCAATTTAGCCTCCAGGGGAAGTTTTTCCTACTGAAGGGTGCTGTGATCGCCTGCTGCGGCAAGTCTCAGGCGTTGGTGTGGCTCTCGAGAACGTGGGGTGTACAGCCTGTATTTTATCTTCAGCCGCGAGATCCGGTGAGTCGTGGTCCCGAGGTTCGCGGGAGGCTTCCCTGAGGCGAAGGCAGCGGCTCTTCTCACACTGCTCCTTCGGCGGCTGCTGGCGGTGCTCCGTACACTGCACCTGGCTTCTGCTCTCCTGTAACACCTGACGAAGTGAGCGAGCCTGCCTGACAGATCCCGGCTCCTGGCACCCGAGTCTCTGGTGTGTCCTGCCCATGGTTCCTCCTCGAGATTCCCGAAGATGCGGGGCGGGCGGCCTTGAGCTGTGCTTTAGGCTACTGGCGGGGTGTGGAACCGGTGTTCTTGCAGCGGGGGGGAGGCTCCCCTCGAACACCGGTGACTCCTCTCCTCTGCTCCTCTGGCAGCTGCTGGCAGAGCCCCGTCCAGATACCCGGCTGCTCAGCTCAAGTACCATCTGACGGAGCAGGCGACCTTCATTACGGGGATTGTCGAGGTGGAGATCCAGCAGAGAGAGATTCTTCTGAGGTAGCGGAGGCAGTTTCCATCACATTGGTTCCCCCGGCAGCTGCTGGGGGGCTGCACCTCTGCAGTCCTCTTATACCATCCTTAAGGGGGAGAGGGTGGTCTGTTGCGTTCCTGCTAAACCAACCCCAATATTGTCCCTACCGAAATCAATCTTTATTAAACATTACCTTATTTGCATTTTACATTTTGCAGGGTAGGGACAGAGAAACGGTGGGCAAGGCACAAAAACCCTATTAATGCCCATCATTGATTTATGATGGGGCGTGCCACATACCTACTCCGTAGGCCCTCAGCAACGCCCCCGCTATGGAGCCAGCCCCCACAGATCACTCTGGCCTGGTGCGCAACCAACAGCCCGCCGCCAACAGCTGGAGTCTGGTGTGCGCCACCTTGCCGTCAGTGAATCTGCAACCTCAGCTGGCTCTCGTCCTACACCTGCCTTGCGCACCGCTACTTCCCACCAGTGAGTTTCCCAGGGCTGCCTGAGTACTGAAAACCCCCCACCCTGCAATTCGCCCTTCCCTAGACTTCCAATGCCTCTTGCAAAGCGTTGTTGAACAATTCAATGCCAAAGTCCGACAAATGCATCCCATCTGCCCTGTACACTCCCTTGACCTTCTGACTGATGTCCACGTGACGGATGACCTTTTCCCCCAGTGCCCTCACGCACTTACTCACTGCCACATTGACCTTTTTCCTTGTCCTCTCTACAGAAGTCACTTTGCGCGCACTGTGCCAGGTCAGCCTGGGGATGATGCTAGACCACACAATGTTAGCTGCCTGCCAACGAACTTTGGCACATGCCAGGTCAGTGCCGATCCTTCTTACCATATTAAGGGACTTTGTGTCCCCTAAATTGTTACCTCCCAAATGAATGACTATTGTGTCGGGGCTGCCCGCCGTTTGCTCACCCCGCAGCAACGCCTCCCTGAGGCCGTGCTACCTCATCCCCCTCCACCTGAACCAAAACACTCGTCCGATGCTCCTGCCGTAGGGCCTGGTGGTGGCCCTCTTCTCCGCCCAGCGAATGTAAGAGTGGCTGACAATCCAAATGCGCTTCGGCTCTTTGTTTTCTGTGGAGGGTGGGAGATTTAATTAGATGTTAGATCGCTGGTAACTGGCCTGACATAAACCTTTTAGCGATCTGTCTTCCACCTGCCCAGGGCTCTGATCTCATCGCCTGCGCAGCCCTCACTAGCTGCCGACGTGGCAGCATCGATTCTGAATGAATGAGCGCTAAATCTCTCCGCCGGCCACCCACTGGCCATTACGCATCTTTTCAAGATTGCCAAAACTGATATTTAGTTAGCAGTGAAATTATCCAAGCCTTGCGGCCTGATGCCCAAGAAGGCACTGGCCACCGCAACCAGACATGATGCAACGTCTGCATGCCTGCACAACTGAACCCATTTTCCCTGACTTTGACCTTTGTATTTTGCATAGCACAGCCTGCTTGGTTACTGTCACGTTCTTATACTGTAGATCGTCGCAGTTTACAAGCTTAGATCTTGCTACCAGCTCGCTTATCCTGAACGCTCCACTAAAAGCCATCATGAATGCGGCCCCAAACAGGGCAGTCGGACCCTGATCCCTGTACACCGATGGGATTCGGCCAAGCAGCGTCCTCAATCTCTCTATTCTAATAGGTTCCCTTGTGTCTGGCCTCTTAACCTCTGTCCTGGCCAAGCCCCTCATTATTGTACGTACCATAAATGACTTTGTCTCGTCATTTCTCCCTGCCAACTTATAAAAAAATGCAATGCCTGCTAGCATGGCGCTCACCCTGGCCCTGGACGCCTGCTCCTGCCTGAGCTTGGCTAGGAAAGCAAGCAGCTGCTGCTGCGCATTTTTCCCCTTAGCGCTTACCGTAGCCTGTAACTCTTGCCAACATCCCCAGGCGGCCTTGTATGCCTTCCAAGTCCTCGTCGCCAGTGACTGCTCCACCAGCCTGCCTAATTCGGCTTGACTATCTGCCAGAGACATGAGGGGCATGTTAGGCCAGTCGGGCTTTGCCAATAGCGCTGCTGCCCTGAAAGCTTCCCAGGTCTGCCGGGACAATGCATTTGCTATCACATTCTTTTCCCCCGGCACGTGCCAAGCCCTGAACGTAATATTATGCTGCAAACATGCCAGCACCAATCTTCTGATCAACCTGACAACTGGCGGCGATGACGCCCGCTGACTATTTACTGCCTGCACTACCCCCATGTTGTCTCACCAGAATTGAATCTGCTTGTTGGCGAGCCTCTTGCCCCAGATTGTCACTGCTACGACTATTGGGAATAACTCTAAAGGCCGCCAAGTTCTTGGTGAGCCGTGCCTCTTCCCATGGTGGAGGCCAAACCTGTGGGCACCACTCACCCTGCCAATATGCCCCAAAGCCTGTCGCCCCCGCGTCATACGTAAGTAAATGCATTGCATGATTGGACCGTACTTCCTCGGGCCACATACGCACTCCGTTGAAATGCAGGAGGAATTCCTCCATACTCGCAGGTCCTCACTCAACTCCTTATTGATTCGTAGAAAGTGATGTCTTTGTGACGCCCACGGTGGCTTGCTTGAGCCGCCGCTTAAATATCCCGCCTATAGGGATCACCCTGCAAGCAAAATTGAGGCTTCCCAATAGTGATTGAAGCCGCTTCAATGTAGCCTTTTTTGCCCTTACGGACTGGCCGATTTCCTTTCCCAGCCTCTGAACTTTTTCCTCAGGAAGCCTGCACTCCTATTTGTCTGTGTCAATCTCTATCCCCAAGTAAGATAGGACTGTTTTGGCACCTTCAGTTTTTCTGGCGCTATAGGCACGCTGAATTTCTCCAGCATGACCTGCAGCTCGCTCAGAAGGTAAGCGCACCATGGCGAATCTGGTAGCCCTGCCACCAGGAAATCGTCCAGGTAGTGTGCTATTGCTTTTGACCCCATGAGCTCTTCACAGCACCATTGCAGGAAAGAGCTGAAAGCTTCAAAAAATGCGCACGAAATAGCGCAACCCATTGGTAAACATTTATCTATAAAGAAGAAACCGTCAAAGTTTATCCCCCTAAGCCTAAAACTCTCAGGATGCAGGGGGAGCAGCATGAAAGCAGACTCAATGTCTAATTTTGCCATCAGAGCCCCCTTTTCCTGTGCCCGCATCGACCTGACAGTCGAGTAAAATGACTGGTACTGCACTGAGCATTCGTCCTTGTCCAAAGCGTCGTTTACTGATGCCCCTTCTGGATAGGACAGATGCTGAATGAGCCTGAATTTTCCAGGTGCTTTCTTGGGGACCAGCCCCAACGGTGATATAACCAGTCCTGCCACTGGGGGGGGCGGGCTACAAATGGCCCGCCATTCGACCTAAAGCTAGCTCCTTGATGATTTTTTCCTGCACCTCTCCCGGCTGCTCCCTGATAGACTTTAAATTTCTAGAGCTGCCGGAGGGTGTAACTTCCTTAGTTATAGGTATCTTAAAACCATCCCTGAACCCTGTTCATAGCAAATTGGCTCACTGCCTCTTGAGATACCTGGCTAGCCAATCCAGGATCCTGCTCGTGTTCACAGGATTAATTGCTTTTGTTAGGCCCTGCTGCTGTGGGTACCCTTTTCTGGTTATTTCCCCTCTGTCTGCTGCACTCCTTGGCGGCGTGTTTTGCGCCACAGACTGAGCATGTGTGCTTGAATCTGCACTGAGCGCGGGTACAACGCATCTCGTTAAATGTCCAGCATTTATGATCCGGTTTGTGCATGCTAGGCCTTCCTGCACCAGGCTTTTGCCGTGCTAAGACCTTTTCCGATACCCCTGAGCCATTCATCAACGTCCCTGATACCAAAGTCAATCAGCTTTCCGCCCACTGCCCTTGTCCTAAAACCTTCATCATATTTTCTCCATACTGTCCCCCCAAGCTTCTTATACACAGCATAAATGAAGTTTGTATACTTTAGCATGCCCGCGGCTGCCTCAGGGTACGCCTCTGTATAAAAAGCAGTATAGGCAAACATACCACTCAGCCAATGCTCAATTGTCTTATAGCTTTCTGACTGCCTTTCCCCTTTTGGCTTTGCTTTCTCCTTGTCCCTCAGCCCTGCTTCCGTCAGTGAACATATATCTATGAAAGACCCTTTTTCAATTTCCTTTCTAGTCAGCGCAGGCAAAAGGGCTGCTACTAATCTGAACGCGCATACTAGTCCTATGGATCCCTGCACAAAGGCTGCCCCCTTATCTTGCTGTACCAAACCCATTTCCTTCCTGGCTGCGTCAGCCCCAGGGATGCCACTCTTCTTACTCTTCCATTTTGCAACTGCTGCCAGCCTCTGCTCCCTCAACACTCTGCATGTGTCATCCTCATCAGACTCCGCCGGGGTCATTCCCAATTCTGAGCCTAGCTGCACCTCTTCCCCAACACTCTGTGCCCCTGCAGTTTTGCCGACAGCAATACTATAACTCTGTACTTCCTGAGCACTTCCTGGCATAACACACATTTTATGCAAGCTATTATTATTCAGCCCCCCTGCCGCATTACACACCTCGCTGCATATATTCAGCACATTCTGACAACTTTTGGGGGTAATACAAACATTATGCAAATCATTATTGTCGACATTGTTCTTATCGATCCCGTGCACCGTCCCTTCTATGCTTGTGCCTCCATCGATGACTATCCCTCTGAGTACTGTGTGTCCTGCGCCGACCATGGCGCATGGAGATGCCACCATTGCCTGGGTGTGTCCCACGTGAATCCGTGGAAGTGGTGGCGCATCACCGAACAAAGCGTAGCCCATGCTCTCACATCCTTGCCTCTGACCCCTGCTGCTCGGCCGCCTCTCGCAATGATCTCTCCATGGTGTGCTGTACAGCTGCCTGCGATTAGGGTAGCTCCTTTGCGGTGTTGTGTTTATGCTAATGAAAGTCATTGCTCCCTGATCCCGATGCCTCATGCTCCCGAAGCAAGGCCTCTGTGGGCTGCGATGACGTCTGTCTGTGCCACTGTATTCCGCCTGATGAACTCGCTCCCTGGCATGGCAAGATTGCTCCCGCCTTTCTGATCGCCCCGCGCAGCTGCAGCTCCGGCAATCCCAGTGCTGTGTGCGGTAGTTCCTTGCTGGTGAGACCTGGCAGCAGTTGATCTCCGCCAGCAATGCCCTACCATGAAACCTTGAGTAATGGCGGCTGCTTCTCATGGGTGAAAGGTACCGGGGTGTGATGACGGTGACAGTAATCCCTCGCCGCATGCCATCTGCATTGAATATCTCCCTCGCCACAATGCGCTGATTCCCGTTCCCTTGACCTCTTTGATGCGGCTGCCGGAAGTTGTACCAGCTCCTTAAACAGCTGCGTAGATCCCTGATGTACCCATGCTGCTGCAGTGCTGATGTCCTGCTTGCTGGGCTTTGTGGCGTGCCAGGTCCGATTGCGCGGGCCGCATCATATGCACTCTGCTCCGCTGCGCAAGACTCTGCTCCATCTGATTCTGCGGCTGCCGGAATGCCATCGCATTCAGCTGGTGATTGGTTCCTCTCCCAGTGCTGCTCTCCATTCTGTCTGTATGCAGCCTCCTTTACACTCCTGCGCATGGCTGCCAGTGACCGTTCTTTCACCCTCAGGCCACTAGGGGAAGCTCCCTCTGCCTGAGCTCCTCCACGATGGAGATGCTGCTGGTTCCTCACTCTTTTGTTCCCTTTCTTCTGGATGCACTCCTCCCCCTCCTCTCTGAAGCGACTGCTGACTGAGGACTTTTCTCTGTCTGCTGGATCGTGCAGTTTGTGGCTCCATGATGTCCTGCAGCTGCTGCTAGTTCCCTGGAACTTGTAGTGCGACTGGCTGGATTTATGCTGCCCCTGCACTCTTTGCTGGAACTCTTTCCCTGATTTGGGCAGTGTACTTAGCTCCTGGTAATGAGGGAGCTGGCTGCTGCTGTGACGCTGGGGCTGCTGGTTGATGTTCTCAATATTTAGATTATATGGAGTATTACCTCCAATCATAATTCTGTGAGTGGTTAAATATTGCACAGACAAAGGGCATGTGATGGTTAAGGGGCCGTAGCCCCTTGTGGCATGAACAGCACACGCAGGGGACGATGAATCACCTAGTAGGTGCTGTGGTTGTGGGGAGTGGTGGGTGCGGGGGTGACGCTGATGGGTGAGGAGTCCGTATGGGGGGGAGGGGCAGCTGCGGGGGTGCTGCAGGTGGCGGAGGGGCAGTTGCAGTGGAGCGACAGATAAGGGAAGGCCACATGCAGCAGTGCCGTGGGTGGGGGTGGGAGTCCGGAGCCACCACGGGTGGGGGAGGGGCAGGTGCGGGGGTGCCATGAGTGGGGGAGGGACGGTTGCAGGGGTAGCATGGGTGGGGGAGGGACGGGTTTTGGGGTGTCTCGGGTGGGGTAGGGGATCCGGAGGTGCCGCGGGTGGGGGAGGGGCGGGTGTGGGGGTGCCGTGGATAGGGGAGGTATGGTGTGCAGTGTATGTATGGTGTGTAGTAATACAGTGTATGTATGTATGTATGTATGTATGTATGTACAGTAATGCAGTGTATTATGTACAGTTTGTATATATATATATGGGTGGTGTGCAGCAGTGTATGTATGCAACGTGTGCAGTGTATATGTATGTATATATATATATATATATATATATATATATATACTGTATGAAATTTGTGCAGTGCATGTATGTAGTGCAGCAGTGCAGTGTATGTATGTGTGTATATATATATATATATATGTAATGTGGGCAGTGTACAGTATGTATGTAGTGTAGCAGTGTATCTACGTATGTACTGTATATACAGATGGAGCCACAATTATCTTGACTTCTCTGCTGCGCCTAGGCACACCATGGTTTATTAGCATAAGCCTTTCATCTATTGTTCTCAGCTGCAATACAATAAGAGAGAACAATACAGCAGGGGATTAAGTCTGACTGCCCTGGCTCAGTTAATCCTATTAAAGGCCAAGATAAAGGTGGCTCTATCTGTATACAGTATATATGTAATTTGTGCAGTGTATTTATGTAGTGTAGCAGTGTAGTGTATCTATGTATGTATATATTGTAATGTGTGCAGTGTGTGTATGGTGTGTAATAATGCAGTGCATGGGTGGGCAGCAGGTAGGGGAGCAGAATCCGGGCTGCGTGTGCAGTAGATAGGGGATATTATCCCCTGTACCACAGGCCGATGGAGCTGGAGACAAAGGGGCAGCCGGGCCAGGTGGAGGCCGCTCTGGGAGAATACTCACCTGCTGCTTCCCTTGCCACCCGCTCTGCGGATTCTCCACACGGTGATATCAGACGGCCTCTCTCCGCGTCAGCTTGGGAGTCACCACTGGCCAGGAGGAGGGAGATGGAGCCGGGAAGAGGGGAGGAGGCGGGGGCGGGAGACAAAGCGGCCAAAAATACAGCGGTGGCACTGGCTGATTGAGGGACGCCGTCCTCCTCCTCTTATTGGCCTATCTCTGTGACTGTGACTCCGCCCAGCATTAGCCACACAGTCACAGAGTGACAGATCTGGCCAATTATATAGGAGAAAAAGATATATTGTAGGCTTAATAGCCCAAACACATAAAGCACTTCCTGTAGGCTTGATAGCCTAAACAGAGCATTTCTTATAGGTTTAATATCCTAAACACATAAAGCACTTCTATTAATAATCTAAACACATAAAGCACTGCTTATAGGAGTAATATCCTAAACACATAAAGCACTGCTTATAGGATGAATATCCTAAACATATAGGCCCTCATTCCGAGTTGTTCGCTCGCTAGCAGATTTTAGCAGCATTGCACACGCTAGGCCGCCGCCCTCTGGTAGTGTATCTTAGCTTAGCAGAATTGCGAACGATAGATTAGCAGAATTGCGAATAAATAATTCTTTGCAGTTTCTGAGTAGCTCGAGACTTACTCCTACACTGCGATCAGCTCAGTCCGTTTAGTTCCTGGTTTGACGTCACAAACACGCCCTGCGTTCGGCCAGCCACTCCCCCGTTTCTCCATACGCTCCCGCGTTTTTCCCTGACACGCCTGCGTTTTTTAGCCAACGCCGGGAAAACGCTGAGTTGCCGCCCAGAAATGCCCCTTTCCTGTCAATCATTTACCGAACACCAGTGTGACTGAAAAGCGCAGCAGACGCTACAGCAAAACAGCTAACTTTTTAGTAAAATAACTAAGCGCATGCGCTCTGCATACCATGCGCATGCGCAGTTAGCGACTAATCGCAGTATAGCGAAAATCGTCAACGAGCGAACAACTCGGAATGACCCCCATAAAGCACTGTTTATAGGAATAATATCCTAAACACATAAAGCACTGTTTATAGGAGCAATATCCTAAACACATAAAGCACTGCTTATAGGATGAATATTCTATTATAGGATTAATATCCTAAGCTTCTTGAAGTCAGTAGACTGTATTAACTGCTTATATACCCTCCCCTTTGAGGGGAATCACTTCCATGACTCTCCCCTCACTATTTGCGGTGAGGGGAGAGCCACTGTCTGGCAATTTGTGCCCGGCTACAAAGAGCTACCTCCTCCTTAGCTATGCTAAGAGAGTGGTGATGGCTGCCCGCAGCAGCAGTGTAGCTGTCCGCGGGTGAAACAGGGGAGTGCTGTGTGGAACACTGCAGCAGTGAGCGCTGTCTGCGTCCAAATTAGGGGAGCGTCAGCAGTGAGAGCTGTCCATGTGTTGAAGGCAGTGGTGACGGATGGCCTGGGGCTGAGAGCTGAGCGCAAATTTCTGGGGAGTGGTGGGTGCCCAGCGGCAGCAGTGAGACTGACTGCGGCTGGGCACTGGGAGGCCTCTCTCTGCCTCAGCCTGGGTGTCACCGCCGGCCGCGGGGGTTGAGATAGAGCCGGGGAGAGAGGAGGAGGCGGGGTTGGGAGACAGAGCATCCATTCATACAGCAGCGGTGCTGACTGAGGGGTGCTGTCTTCCTTCGCCTATTGGCCTAGCTCTGTGACTCTGTGACTTTGACTCCATCCAGCATTAGCCACACAGTCACAGAGTGACAGATCTGGGCACTTACATAGGAGATATCTGTTATTTTTTGTTGTTGTTTCCTTACCAATATTTAGGGTGAGCTTCCGTAGCCAATATTAGCTGATACACTTTTTTTGTGGGTTGTCCTATTTACCTACAATACGTTATTGCAGTATTTAGGTTAGAGTACTTAGGAGGTATTAAAAACATAGATTAATATAGCTTGGGTATTACTATTTCCTTAAAATAACCTTCTTTTCAGCTACATCTTCTATTCCTATATATTACTATATAATGTAATTACCACATTATTACATTGAAGGATGTCTTGACTTAATATTTCCTCAACCAGATAGGTACCACATACAGTCACCTGCCTAGATTATTATAGCTACCTTTGAATATTTTTTCCTTTTATTTGTTTGTGCATGTTATGGATTTTTTTTTAAATAAGGTCACACCCCTACAGCAAAGAATGGCTAAACACAAGCACCAACATCTCAACAAACTAAACATATTTTATCACCATCTCTGGTACCTTTGGAAGACTCACAATCTTCAATATCTACAGCTCACATTAACCCCCCTTCCCCTAACTCCGATTTGTCGCAGGATGACTTATCCTTATTCCATCAGCTGGATAAGAACCTGAATAATTTAGGAGTCGATGGGGAATAAGTTTTATTCCATTCAGGTACTGTAGCTATTAATACCATGTTATCCAAACTTGAATCAAACACCAAAAGAGTTAATGACTTAGAACAAAGAACAAGTGACAATGAGGATGCTTTACTCATTCTGCAAAATACTGTTGATTCAAAAAACAAAATAATAGAGGACCTACTGTAACAGGTTAGATGACCAGGAAAACCGCAATAGTCGGAACAACTTGAGCTTCTTTGGGATACCTGAATCCATTAAAAGGGTCGGAACTCAGTGATTTACTTAGTGTTGACCTTATACATATTGTACCTACTTCCACTGGCACGGTTACCATAGAATGATTCCACCGAATAGGACCTGAACGCACATCACAAAATAACATTCCTAGGCAGGTGATAGCAAGATTCTTAGATTTTAGGGATAGATCAAATATTCTGAGGGCGTATAGGAAAGTCCAATCACTTCAGATTTGAGATTTCAAAATATTAATCTTTCAGGACTTCTCTGCTGCTTTAACAGTAAAGAGAAGGGAATTCTCACCGATTTGAACAATGCTCTATGAGAAACAGGTTAAATTTACCTTGCAATATCCTGCTAAATTGAGGACTTTTTTTGACGGTAAGTCCACCTTGTTTGAAAGACCTCAAGCAGCTAAAACATTTTTTTGAAAATTCACCTATTCTCACTCCAGCCATTAACTCATCTATTCCTACATTAGTTATTGATGAGGTACCTGCTAACGGTTGAATAATTACAACACTTTTATAATTCATGCCACTATATAAATTTTAAGCTTTATGGCATCTATTGATGTTATCTAATTGTGCAATTATGTACTTACAAACTTTAAAAGATTGTTTTGTGTTCTTTCTGATGTTGACAATTTCTCTAAAAAGCTTCAGAGACTTCATTTCTGTTGTCTTACTTATGCTAGTTTTAACTTTGTCTTTTTCCTTCTCTCCTTTTCTATTTTTTTCTGGTGTCAATTTTGGCATTGACTTCAAGGTATACTTTGATCCTACTTTTGTACATTTGTCACTAATGTTTCTATATATACATGAGCATATATCTAGATTATTGGGTTACTCTACTCACTTTATAAATTGTACACTATGCAAAATAACCATTTAATTCATTCCTAAATGATGACATCTTTTAATAATCATATCCCATCTGTGATCACAACGATATCACATTTATGTTTCCTCTCATGGAATACTGCCGGCCTTAATTAGGCAATTAAAAGGAAAAAAGAGTCCACACACTTTAAATCATATAATGCCAACATTATAGTACTTCAAGAAGCCCACTGGGTAGAGGGTCCTTACTCTAAACTGTCGGCTCCATAGATAGGTGACTGCGTGGCAGCCCCTTACAAGAAAAAGAAAAGAGCTGTAGCCATCCTACTTCATAAACGCTTAAATTATGAGATTCTTGATTCGACAATTGATCCCAAAGGCAGATTTATTCTGCTACATATAAAAAAAATTCACTATACTTAACATTTACGCTCCAAATTCACCTAACTTTGAATTTTTCACAAAAATTTCTAATATACTAATGAAAACGAATACTTCTAATATACTAATAAAAACGAATACTTCCAATCTCATCATAGGAGGCGAATTTAATTAAATTATTGATGCAACCCTCGATAGATTACCTTAGCTATCTTCACAACCAACGTCAAATCGGTTTAAGTTTAGAGGCAGAAAAAGCATTTGATAAAATCTCATGGAAATATTTGTATCAGATATTAGAAAAAATACATTTTGGTCCTTGCTTTACCAATTTGATTAGATTTTTCAATAATGAGCCCCAAACCACCCTCATAATTAACAATTTGTTTATTGATCCAGTTGATCTCAAAAGAGATACCAGACAAGGCTGCCTCATGTCTCCACTTTTATTCAATATAGCGTTGGATCCCTTATTGAGAATTCTTCAAGACATGGCGGCCTTTGAAGGTATTAAGATTGGAACACATTCTCATAAATTGTTAGCTTTCGCTGACGATTTATTATTATTTTTTTCTAATCCCAAAAATAGTTTACAGTTAATTATGGATACCATTAAATAATTTGGTCTTATATCGAGGTTTACTATTAATTTTCAAAAGTCAACAGCAATGTCTCTAACACAAGAAACGTGTCCCGCTTGGGCAAGGAATTTCACTATCTCCTAGGCCCCAACTAGTATTTCATATCTAGGTATACAAGTACCAAAATATATCCTTATTGTATCCACTTAACATATCGAAAATAATTAACTAAATCACAGCCGAACTTAAAAAATTGAGTAATTTACAACTTTACTTTTTGGGTAGAGCTCAATTAATAAAAATGACAGCCTTTCCTAAATTATTATATCCTCTACAGGTTTTACCATTGCTCCTTACTACTAAAGATGAGAACTCTCTAAACGCCACATTCTGCCAATTTGGAATGGAAATAAACCAAAAATCAGTCTAAAAATTTAGCAAAAAAGAAAGGTGGTATTAATTTCCCTCATTTATTGTTTTATAATCAAGCGGCTATATGCAGATATATAAAAGACTGGATCTATAATCATAACATTTATGCCAACTGTACTTTAGAATAACAACTCATTCCTGATATTCACCTTATTGCCTTTTTACATATAGCCAAGAAAGATATTCCACATTCTTATTTACACAATCCCTTGTTAATGTCCATCAGATCGGTATGGTGTAAACTGCGTGAGAATTGGAAATTACAATATCAACATTCTCTATTTCTTCTCTTTCTGGGAAACCCAGAATTTCAGAAAGGGAAAGCACATCAACCTTTTAATTCATGGATGGATCTAGGTCTATCCTCAATTAGAAATCTAACTACTTCCTCAAATTTTTGCGATATGTCAAGCCACGCATTATACTCGATGTGTCTTACGTAGATTAACACTTTCTGATTGGTGTAACAGTTTAGATACTGCTTTTTTTATTACCATCACACCCTTCAAATCCAATTTCTTATTTTTATTCATTAGCTCGCTCTCCTTCATTTTCTCGAGAGTTTCGTATGGGGATTTCGGATTGGCATGAACAATTTCCAAATATACATTCAGATATAATTATTTCTACCCTTGCATTTTCTATGAAATCTTTATATGCAGTCTCATATAAAGAACTGCTACTCAAAATATTTTATAGAGGATATCTGTCCCACACGAGAGCACTCCGTCTCTGGACACGGCTGGCTCCTCTCTATGGGAGAGACATCATGATATCGCTCCCATAGCCCCGCACAGGGTCTGTCAATGGAGCTGGCTGCAGTGGCTCCGGATGCTGTGAGCGCCCACACTGCCCATGGTGCTTGCTGCAGCCGGAGTACGGGTGCCTGGGGGGGGCAGGATAGGCGGGGAAAGCTACTGCACATGACGGGCTGCCTTTGCAAAGGTCTGCCCCCCCACTGCATCTCTGGAGTTGCCATGCCCTGCAGGAGTGCCCAACTGTCCTACTTGCAGGAGGATTCTCCTGGAATCTGTATAGAGAAACAGCTTTCAATGAAGAAGTTAAATTGGAGGCACAAAGGGCTTGTGACTAGAGGGAAGGCATAAGGGGCAAGAGGGGACACCTGGGAGCATGTGGTTGGACTGGAGGAACAGAGGCGAGGCTGCAAGTGACACATTTTACTAGCATACACTGATAATGTATTATCAGGGTTGTAACTATGTGCAGAGTGTGCCTTGCACACAGCAGACTTGTGGGGGGAGTGCATTGCTGGTGATGGAGAGTCCCCTGCTGCACTGCGGGGGTCATCCGGGAGTCAGGACAATGAATGGAGAAAGAAGCAGGACAGCTCCAGAGCTGTTCCCGTGCCTGCCCGAGCAGCCAGGGCCCCCTACTCGACACTCCCAACGCATCTCGACTGCCACTGGGATCTCTTTCCCTTCATCTTCCCAGAATGCCAGTGCGGGCGTGAGGTCTTCGCACACGGCATTCTGGGAGCGGACATGGTGGTGGGAGCGATGGTGCGTGGTGTTCGGCGTGGCCACCCATAAGCACCAGCCAGATCTGCAGTCTGCCTGAGCCCCTGGCACTGAAGGAATCCTGCCGGCTGCCACCCATGCAGTCCAGGATCCCGGCACCAGTGGTAGCACAGCACTCGGCATTCTCTTTTGTCCTCACCCCCACTCTCTCTCTCTTTTGCCCTCACCACCAGGGCCGGTGCTAGGGTGTTCGGCGCGGGTGTGTATCATTAGATCGACAGTGTCTAGGTCGACAATGTTTAGGTCAACCACTATAGTTCGACAGTCACTAGGTGGACAGGGTTGGAAGGTCGCCAGGGTTTCTAGGTCGACGTGCTAGGTCGATAAGTCAAAAGGTCGACATGAGTTTTTTTGGGGGGTTTGTGTAATTTTCTTCGTAGAGTGACTGGGAACCCCAATTAGTGCACGGTGTCCCCTCACATGGCTCACTTTGCTTGCCATGCTTCGCCATGCTGATTCCAATCATAGTCCACATGGATCGTTAAGTATGAAAAAGTTCAAAAAAATATATATATTTTTTTAAAAACTCATGTCGACCTTTTGACCTGTCCACCTAGCACATGTCGACCTAGAAACCCTGTCGACCTTCCAACGCTGTCAACCTAGTGACTGTCGACCTATAGTGGTTGACCTAAACATTGTCGACCTAGACACTGTCGATCTAATGATACACACCCGCGCCGAACACCCTAGCACCTGCCCTGGTGGTGAGGGCAAAAGAGAGAGTGGGGGTGAGGACAAAAGAGAACGGCCGATATATCGGCCAGTGTGTATGGGTCTTAAGAGTGCTCTAAGAGCGGTAGTCAGGGCAGCTGAGCGACGGCTCAGCTGTCCACTTGCTGTCCGGCTCAGCAAGCCTGCGGCTCAGTCATTGGCACACCGCAGGCTGCACTGAAGGAGGAGAGATGCGTGGCGCCCCGGAGGCTGTAGCTGTGACTGTGTTTGCGTCCTTGGAGGAGAGGCCGAGAGAAGCTAGCTCTCGGTCTCCAATTGAACAGTACTATCTATCTATCTATCTATCTATATATATTCTATACCAGACTGGAGAGTGTTGCGTCAATCTTTCTATAGTGGAGGTCGCCATACCCAGAGCTGGATTAAGGAGGGACACTAGGGGTATGTACTTCTGGGCAATTTTAGACCTTAGGGCCCACCTGTCTTAAATACCCCGGGCCCCCCAAAGCCTTAATCCAGCTCTGCATCCATGTAGCCCCGTCCCCTTTTGCCCATGTAGCTCCGCCCCCTTTTCCCGATCAGTTAGTCACAGTTACAGGAGGGGGGGAGGCTTTAAGCTGCTGGTGCCACTGCCTATCATACAGTGACAGGCACAGCAACCGGCAGCAGCAGCAGGGAGGCCAGGTGCAGCAGCAGGGATGCAGTGCAGGAAAAGCGTCTCTCCTCCCTGGTGACTACCTGCACTGCATCCCTTTGCTGAGCGGGTAGCTCCGGGCCTGCTCACCACCACTCTCACTGTCCCTCTGTCCTCCTCCCTTCTCTCTCTATTTTGTAAAAGGGGGACTCTGCTGCTTAATGTGTAAAAAGGGGGACTCTGCTGCCTAATGTGTAAAAAGGGGGACTCTGCTGCCTAATATGTAAAAAGGGGGACTCTGCTGCCATAATGTGTAGAATGGGGACTCTGCTGCCATTATGTGTAAAAGGGTGACTCTGCCTGCTGTAAAGTGTAAAAAGGGGACTCTGCCTGCCTAATGTGTAAAAAGGGGGACTCTGCTGCCATAATGTGTAAAAAGGGGACACTGCCTGCCTAATGTGTAAAAAGCGGGATTCTGCTGCCGTAATGTGTAAAAAGGGGACTCTGCCTGCCTAATGTGTAAAAAGGGAGACTCTGCTGCCATAATGTATAAAAAGGGGACTCTGCGTGCTGTAATGTATAAAAATGGGGACTCTGCTACCCTAATGTGTAAAAAGAGGGACTCTACCTGCCGTAATGTGTAAAAGGGGGACACTACCTACCGTAATGTGTAAAAGGGGGGACTCTACCTGCCATAATGTGTAAAAGGGAATGCTACCTGCCGTGATGTGTAAAGGCGGACTCTACCTGCCGTAAAGCGTGACAGAGGCTCTACCTGGTGTAATGTGTGTAAGTGGCGCTACTGTGCGGTGTAATTTGAATAATAGAGACTACTGTATAGCGTAATATGAATTAGTATTATTTTGTGGTCACGCCCCTTCCCCATGAAGCCATGCCCCTATATTTTTGATGCACGCCTACGGTGCACACTGGCTATTAGACTTTTTCTTTTTCTTCCAGCCAACATAAGACTTAGACCTTGATTAATCGGCCCAGTTGGGATTTTGAGTTTGACATGTCTGGTCTAAAGCAAACAAAGCATTGGCATTTCTATAATGGGTGCAATGTGTTCAGTGCAAATGCCCCCCTGGGTGCACACATTGCACCTATGTTTTAATACTTACATTTCTGGAGTCATGCGTTGGGCACTGCTGTTACAGCAATAATCATGTCCAAAATGGCCACCGTGCATACACAGTAGTAAAAATAGTCTGCGGAACATGGCAGGCTCCATGATTCCAGAGACCTGCAAATGCGCATGTAAACTCTGGCACAATACTGGAGCCTACAGCATTGGGTGAAGGAGAGGGCCCACCCAGAATCTGCACAGGGGCCATCTCCTAGCCACCAAAATCCTTCATTAACTACGGTCATGTAGCTTCTCTGGGTCTGAAGCAAGAGATAGTAACAGTTGATAAAATCATTATTCTGAGAACTGAGGCAGGACAGTAATAGACTTACAGTTCATCCTCCTAAAGTTCTAACTTATAATTAGGGATGAGTGGGTTCGGTTCCATGAGAACCGAACTCCCCCAAACTTAACGTCCCGAGCCCAGATCCGAGCCCGGCTCAGGACTTCCCACCAGACTCGAAACCAGAGCGAGGCAAAATGTCATCATCCCGCTGTCGGATTCTCAAATGTTTTGGATTTCATATAAGGAGCCGCCCGTCGCTGTCATTTCCACGCCAGTCCTGGAGAGTGTAGCGAAAGGACGTGTCTCCTCAGTGTCTGTGCAGGAAAGTGGTGGGCGTGTGGGGTGGTGAACTGCTCTTATGTGTCATTCCAGTGCTGCCTTGTGCTGCATCAGTCCAGTGGTGGTGTCATTTGCTGCATAAGTCCAGTCACAGTGGTGGTGTCCTGTGCTGCCATAAGTCCAGTGCTGCTGTATAAGTCCAGTCCAGTGCAGTGGTGCTGTGTTGTGCTGCATCAGTCCAGTGGTGGTGTCCTGTGCTGCCATAAGTCCAGTTCTGCTGCCGTATAAGTCCTGGGGTACTGCCGTAAAAGTCCAAGGGGTACTGCCGTATATGTCCAGTGGCACTGGCGTATAAATCTAGTAGTCCTGCCGTATAAGTCCAGGGATACTGCCGTATAAGTCCAGTGGTACTGCCGTATAAGTTCAGTCCAGTGGTGCAGCCATATAAGCCCAGTGGTACTGCCGTATAAGTCCAGGGGTACTGCTCTAAAAGTCCAGTCCAGTGGTGCATCCGTATAAGTCAAGGGGTACTGCCGTATAAGTCCAGGGGTACTGCTGTATAAGCACAGTCCAGTGGTGCAGCCATATAAGTCCAGGGGTACAGTCGTATAAGTCCAGGGGTACTGCGCATAAGTCCAGTGGTACTGCCATATAAGTCCAGTACAGTGGTTCTGCCATATAAGTCCAGTGGTACTGCTGTTTAAGTCCAGTAGTAGTGCCATATAAGTCAAGTGGTACTGCCGTATAAGTCCTGTCCAGTGGTACTGCGTATAAGTCCAGGGGTACTGCTGTATAAGTCCAGTTCAGTGGTGCAGCCATATAAGTCCAGGGGTACTGCCGTATAAGACCAGTCCAGTGGTGCAGCCGTATAAGTCCAGGGGTACTGCCGTATAGGTCGAGGGGTACAGCTGTATAAGTCCAGTCCAGGGGTGCATCCATATAAGTCCAGGGCTACTGCCGTATAAGTCCAGGAGTACTGCCGTATAAGTCCACCAAATATTGTGCGTGCATTACATCTGGGCAAATTCCAGCATGTACCATGTTTTGCACATACAATTAATTTGGTGGTGCAGAATTATATGAAAAATTACAGGGGCGTGCAAATGATGCTGTCGGTGGCCCGAAATATTGTGGGCCACTTTCGACATTCAGCCACTGCGTGCCACTCCTAGATGGGCCAGGTGTTTGTGCCGCACACTTGTGTCACTTAGCAAAATCATCCAGCTTCCTCAATGCACCTCTTAAACTTCTGTGCATGATGAGCTGTTTGGGGCCTAGTTTTAAAAGTGTCATCCTGTCTGACACTGCAGTACCACTCCTAGATGGGCCAGGTGTTTGTGCCGCACACTTGCGTCGCTAAACAAAGTCATCCAGCCACCTCATTGCACCTCTTTTACTTCTTTGCATTATGAGCTGTTTGGGGCCTAGGTTTTAGAAGTGCCATCCTGTCTGACACTGCAGTGCCACTCCTAGATGGGTCAGGTGTTTGTGCTGCACACTTGTGTCGCTTAGCTTAGTTATCCAGCTACCTCATTGCACCTCTTTTTCTTCTTTGCATAATGTGCTGTTTGCAGCCTAGTTTTTAAAAGTGCCATCCTGTCTGACACTGCAGTGTCACTCCTAGATGGGTCAGGTGTTTGTGCTGCACACTTGTGTCGCTTAGCTTAGTTATCCAGCTACCTCATTGCACCTCTTTTTCTTCTTTGCATAATGTGCTGTTTGCAGCCTAGTTTTTAAAAGTGCCATCCTGTCTGACACTGCAGTGCCACTCCTAGATGGGCCAGGTGTTTGTGCTGCACACTTGTGTCGCTTAGCAAAGTCATTCCGCTACCTCGGTGCAACCTTTTGGCCTAAAAAAATATTGTGAGGTGTTCAGAATAGACTGGAAATGAGTGGAAATGAACGTTATTGAGGTTAATAATAGGATCAAAATTACCCCCAAATTCTGTGATTGTAGTTGTTTTTGTGTTTTTTTCAACAATCATCCAGATCCAAAACCAAAAGCAAAACCCAAAAGCGTGGTTTTGGCAAAACAAATCCAGATCCAAAACATGAGCGAGGATCCAGATCCAAAACCAAAACACAAAAAGTGCCCGCCGAACATCTCTACTTGTAATTACCTACCTACAGATGTAGCCACGCTTATCATTTCATCGTGGCAGTGAAGGAGCAACAAGTGTGCCCACGACTCTGTAGTCTATGGAGCAAATGCCAACCGCGACCAGTCACAGCCAGGTGCTTTTGCACTATGCCGCAATGTGTATACCCGTGCATACGCATCACGGCATAGATCAGCGTGGCTACATCTGTACTTTGGAGAGAATTATAAACTGCTCAGCAATCTCATGATTGTACAGTTTAAACACGCTTAGACCTAGTTAAAGCTACTGTAGCTGCGCTAATGAGTATATAGTATATTTGAGCAACAGTGGTCCATATTTGGAACTAGAAAAAGTACAGTAGTGTCATATTCCATCTAGACGTCCGAGCTACATTCAACCAGGCCAAGGCTTACAACATACAGTACAAAATTTACGGATTATCTAGTACAAGCTAATTTGTCCAGGATTCAGTGGTGGAGTGATACCAACAGAGTAGGAATAACAGCTCTGTCCTCATTAGAGCACTGGAGGATCGCTTCCGCTATAACGTGTTTCACTATAATCTGTGTATACTGACACTTAGTGCCTGGCCAGCAGATACAAACTTTAGTTAGAAACTGAGTTTAGAACATTTAATATATAGCTAAATGTATTTCAATAAGTGACGTGTTTAATAAAAGTAGGATGTATCCATTTAATGGTTATATTGTGAATTGCTGACCCAGTTGCATCTGTAGCATGAATATAGAAGACATTCCAGTACAATAAATATTATACCTGTGTTAGTTATGTGAGTAATATAACTGTAACAGAATTTTTTTTTATTGCTTTGGTGTACATTGTTGCAGTTGTATTGTCATACTTTATTGAGAGTGTTACCTGGTTGTACTTGAAGTTAATTTATTCTCTTGAATAAAGACTTTATTTGGTTAAATTTAAACTTTCTGTTAAAGAAATGCCCTACCTTCACTTCTCTGCCGCATGAAAAGGACCTGTGCTAAAAGGTAGTTAGTGTTGATCTCCGTAGCTAAAGATATTGAGTATCACACATCACCTCACCAAAAAAAAAAGATACAGTAATGTCTCCCTTTCTAAAATGGTTAATAATCACTTAAAAAATGTTTTTATTTTAAATTGAGTATTCTTTATTGTTTTCTTTACATATAAATAAAAAGAAATAAATACATACTTGACATTACAAGACATACTAACATGCATACAGAGCAGTGTAGTTAGATATGCAATGGTTTATAAATTAACATTTGTGTGTACATAATAGTTTTTTGTACAATTGCCAACATTGGTATAAGTATTTTAATAAGTCTTAATAAGTCTTATTGGGCGTTCTTTGCATGTAGACATCGATTAACCTTGCCTCCCTCCCTATAAAGCCTTAATCCACTGACTGTATTTGTTGATTCTATGTGGCCTGTATACACCCTGTATTTATTTAGCAGGTTTTATATTTGTCCTGCTCTACTTACTCTGCAGGTGGTTTTGTATACCCTATAAGTGTGCACCCTATGTGTTCCTTTAATAAATTATATATTCTACTCAAGGTTATTTATATCCTCTATAAATCATGAATTTAAATTCTATCAGTATTTTCAAAAGATATACAGTATCATTATTTGTGTTTGTGCTCTTTTAACTTTGTGAAAAGATATTAAAAAGAAAAAATACTTAATTATGTGTTTATTTTAATAATATCGAGTTACTGATTCATTTCCATCATATGCTATATTTACTTTTCTTCTTCTTCTTCTTATTATTATTATTATTAATAATAATTATCCTTAAATGTGGTTTGGTGTAAATAAGTGTATGTATGTGTATATACGCAGGAACTAAGACAGAGTGTATATGGACTCCTTTATATTTCTTTATTCATGCTAATATTAAGGGCAGTGAAGACGGGTGTGGATCATCAAATCGACAGTATCTAGGTCGACAATGTTTAGGTTGACCACTATTGGTCGACAGTCACTAGGTCGACAGGGATGGAAGGTCGACAGGGTTTCTAGGTCGACATGTGGTAGGTCGACAGGTCAAAAGGTCGACATGGTTTTTTTTGGGGGGTGTCATTTTCTTTGTAGAGTGACCGGGAACCCCAATTAGTGCAACGTGTCCCCTCGCATGGCTCGCTTCACTCACCATGCAGATTACCGTTCCAATCATAGTCCACGTGGATCGTTAAGTATGAAAAAGTTCAAAAAAAGAAAAAAAATGTGAAAAGCTCATGTCGACCTTTTGACCTGTCGACCTAGAAACCCTGTCGACCTTCCAACCATGTCGACCTAGTGACTGTCGACCTATAGTGGTCGATCTAAACATTGTCGACCTAGACAGTGTCGATCTTCAGACCGGATCCCATATAAGGATTGTAAAATTCCTATAGTAATATGCATATTAAAGTGTGAACGGGGCTGATTGATCAAGCTGTAAGCAAATACAAGGTAAGTTTATGCAAAAGCTCGCGGTCGCAAGTCCATACTGCTAAGACCCCGCACATACAGTAATACATTTTCAAAAATCTAAAAAAAAATTTTTTCACGTTGCCATTATGGGGTTTTGTGTGTAGAATTTTGAGGGAAAAAATTAATTTATTCCGTTTTGGAATAAGTGTAACATAACAAAATGTGGAAAAAGTAAAGCGCTGTGAATACTTTCCAGATGCACTGTATAGTCATTATGTAAATAAAGGGGAAGTATTGCCTTCCTAGATATGTGTGTCATGCTTAAAACAACACACATACCTGTATCTAGGAAGGCAATCCTTCCCTTTATTTACATAATGACTATATATACCGTAGATATTTGTGTCCTGTGGGGTCTCAGCAGTACGGACTGATGGCCTTGAGCTGTTGAATAAACCTTCCTTGCATTTTCTTACAGCTAGATCATTCCTGCTTTTGAACGCATAGGAAATGTTCAGTCCTTATATATGGTATATTTTATTTTTTATACATCTGCATGCAGCCAAGGGGTTTATTCAACTTGTTGTAAAACACAGGCATAATACACTTTATGTAATTTTGTGCTGTGATTTCACAGCGAATAACATCACACCTGTCGACCTAGCACATGTCGACCTAGAAACCCTGTCGACCTTCCATCACTGTCGACCTAGTGACTGTCGACCTATAGTGGTCGACCTAAACATTGTTGACCTAGACAGTGTCGACCTTCAGACCGGATCCCGTGAAGACACCCCTATATGAGTTTTATCTGAGCCTCATACCTCAGGTAAAGGTTTATCTAATTACTGCAATAGATTCCCACTTGCACTTATTGCATTTTAACAAATGTAACAGTTTATCGACTACCATCCTATTATGCCTCTGTATTACTAAACTACACTACCCCCCCCCCCCCACCTCCCCCCACCTAGACAAACCAACCTAACAACCACATAAAAATACTGTACTCTTGCTGGTTTCACAGATTACCTTCTGATATATTATTATATTTACAACCAATCACCTCGCGGCCCCCTATGCTCTATGTTATGACATCCGCGGTATAAAACGGAGTCTCCATCCACTTTGACCATATTTTGTTACATTTAATACTGGCATGCCAGCACATATGTACATAATGCTCATGTTTAATTGTAGAGTTGGTCAGTGCCGAAAAGAGGCAAATTCTGGCCCATCAGGTGCCATTCATGCACGTGCGATGATAACTTTAGCCAGTGCACATACATTTTTAACATACATCGCATCTGACCGGACAAGGACCCCTACTGCCTTAGCCCCTAGCACACACATTTTTGGTGTTAGTAATATTGGTGCAATCCCTGTGTATTCTAATACCTGTTTTACCTCAGCCCAGAAATTCTGGACATTCGCGCAATCCCACATAAGGTACCAGAAAGTGCCTAATCCCTGTATATATTTGGGACAGTTATTCACTCTGGAGTTAGATACGTTCTATGAAGAATAAATAGTTGTATTTGTTGGAACCGAATACAGGTGGTGGTTACATGGGGAAGTTCTCTAGCGGCAGACAACTCATCATTATCCAGAGGGTCTAAGTCTTGTTCCCATTTACCATGGAGAAGTAGCAGATAATCCATATATTTGTTACTTAACAGTAATGACCACGTTAAGGAAACAGCCTTCTGCTGGCTGAGTGCAGACATGAAGGTGAGAATAGGAGAAGGAATCAAATTCGGGGAAGTTTCCCCAAACTGAGCCTGAAGGGCATGACGGATTTGCAAACAACGAAAGAAATATGATTGGGGTATATCAAATTCCTCTTTAAATTGCTGAAAAGTCTTTAATACCCCATCACTGTATAATTGACCCACCGAGTATATATCCCTACAACACCATACCTGGTTACCATCCGTACCTCGCAACTCCGTTAGCTGGCTTGAATACCAAAGATAAGTCTTCGGGTCCAGTTCAGCAAACCTAGCTAAAGTCTGTGCTTCCTGCCAAGTTTTTAGCACCTGGGTTATAATAGGAGGGCATCAGGAGGTATCTTATCACTTAAAAGTAATTGCAAAGGATTGCATCCCGGTATCAGTTGTTGTATAAAGACATAATGAAGGGAATCGATGTTATTATCCTGGACCCATACCCTAACATGTGCAAGCTACACTGCATAGTGATATAGTTTGAAATTTGGGAGGGCTAATCCTCCATCCGCTTTAAGTCTAGTTAGGGTGTCCAGCTTGATCATTAGTTAGCCCATATAAGTGAGCTAAGCATACTAATCAATTTCCTGAAAAAGGAAGAGGGAAGATATACCGGTGACTGCTGCAAGATATACTGACTAGCAGTTTAGGGAGTACCACCACTTTAATTAAATTAACCCGCCCTGTAACTGTTAATGGGAGCTTGACCTACGTTTTAGACCTGTCCTTAATAAATGATAGTATTTGTGTAAGATTAAGATAATAATAATTATGCACAGTGCTATTAACAATAATTCCGAGGTATTTGAAATGGGACACCCAGCTTAAGGGAAGAGATATCACAGGAGACACAGGCGGGGATCCTATCAATGGCATAATGGCCGACTTACTCCAATTGATAGTTCAACCCGAGTAAATGCTGTATGCCTCAAAAATTGATAACACTGCCATCATCGATACCCTGTAGTCCCTAAGAAAGAGGAGAATATCATCCGCATATAAAGCTATTGTATCCTTTCTAGGGCCGATTTCCAGGTCCCTAATACCCGGATGGTTTCTAATAAGACATGCCAATGGTTCAATTGCTAATGAAAACAGTGTAGGAGACAAGGGGCAACCCTGTCTGGTGCCTCTAGCTAGGGCAAAGGAAGGAGAAGTAAAGCCATTCACTGCTATTCTAGCTCTAGGCTGCTGGTAAAGCAACTATACCCATTTAAAAAAGATAGGGCCAAAGCCCATGCATCTCATTACCTCCCACAGGAAGGGCCATGCCACAGCATCAAATGCCTTAGCAGCATCCAAAGAAACCAGAATGGAAGTGGCCTCCCCCTGTGCGAGGCCTGAAGATGCGTATATACCCGGCGTAGTGCGCACGGTCTTGTGAGTTATAACCTGGCCGTCATCATAATGTGAATTATTATAGTTTTCCCAAAATGTATATTTTATGAATGTCTGTATTACTAGTTTCACTATTATTTTTGCATTGTGTAAGTCTTGACTAGGTGGAAACTAGGATCTTTTGAAGATTGGAGTTCCTGGGACAGTGTTTTCTTTTCACAGTGGGGGAGCCCCTGCTCTGACACTGGAGACAGGCAGGATGGGAGAGTGTTAGCTAGTCTTTTCATTCAGTCTCTCCTACCATAAACTGCTCGTAGGATGGGAGATGCAAATTATGCCAAAAGGTATAACTAATTAATAGAGAAGTGCAGCGGACACTTTTCGTGTTTTGTGTTTTGGTTTTGGATCTGGATCCCCGCTCATGTTTTGGATCTGGATTGGTTTTGCCAAAACCACCCTTTCAGATTTTGGTTTTGGATCTGGATGATTTTTGAAAAAAACATATAAACACCTAAAATCACAGAATTTGGGGGTAATTGTGATCCTATTATTTTTTTTTTTTTTAAATAACGTTTTATTGATTATATAAGCATATAAACAGACAGATACATCGTTGTAAACAGTAGAAGGCAAATAAGAAAATAATAGGACATTATAATCAGGAGGGGGGGGGGGAGCTCAATAGACATATCAATAAGTAGTTATCACACTTGCCTCCATGTAGACAGATTACCTAATTGTTACAACTATCCATTAGAGTTAGGAGAGGGGATGAAAGAGAAACAGGGTCCGAGGACCGGGGGAGGGAAGAAAAAGAGAGAGAAGAGTCGACCAGTCTGAGCTATATAAAGGAGCAGATTTATGGTGTAAATAAAGTCTAGTTTAAGTCTCAAATATTCAGTATCAAACATTAAGAATTAGGCACTAAACATTAGATGTTAAATGGTTGTCAATGGCGGTTCAGCATTAAAATGCAGAGTCCAAGGTGTCCATGTCTCAGTGAAGGAGATTGGGGAGTCTCGGAGAGAAGCAGTGATTCGCTCTAGCCTATATGTGAACCAAATTGCGTTAATAGTAGCGGTCATAGTGGGAGGGGCCACAGACTTCCAGTTAGACGCTATTAGACATTTAGCTGTGTTCAAAATATGTTTAATTAGGGCTCGTTGGTGGCGCGAGGAGTCAGGGATGGGGCGGGAAAGTAGTGAATAAAAGGGCGATTCCGGAACGGATAAGTGCGTAACTTCTAAAACCAATTTATGAATTTGTCTCCAATATTGGCGAATCGTTGGACAAAGCCACCAAACATGCAACAGGGTCCCTCTGGACCCACATAGTCTCCAGCACTCGTCTGAGCACATTGGATAGATAGAATGTAATCTAGTAGGGACCAGATACCAGCGATAATACAATTTATATGAATTTTCAGCTATACGAACTGAGATAGAGCTTTTGGTAATTTCCTGTCTAATATCCTCCCATTCCTCTACGGTTAAAGTCTCTCCCACCTCCCTCTCCCAGGCCAGCTCGTGACTCTCCTTGGGGGGGACATTGTGTGTCAGTAACACCCGGTAAATGCGCGAGAGGAGTCCCTTCGTTAAGCGTGAGCCGCAACACCATATTTCCAGAGGGGTAGCTATGATAGGGTGGGTGGATTTAGGGAGTGTTCCGTAGAAGTGTCTAATTTGTAAAAATTGGTAAATTACTGAGTGGGGAAGCGAGTAGCGGGATTGTAAATTTGCAAAGGATGGGAATGAGGAAAGAGGGGCAATGTCCTGAAGAAAGAGAATATTGTGCGTTGTCCAATGATGAAATGCAGAGTGGTTATTGCCTGGCGGAAAGTGTGGATTGTTCCATAGAGGAGTTAGGTAAGGGTTGTGAGAACGGAGTTGATAGAAGCGAGTACAAAAATCCCATATTGACAAGGAAAAGCGCAATGTTGGTAAGAGGAGGTTAGAGGCGGGTCGGGAACGGGCTGGGCACCATAGTAGGGTTGAGGGTGAGAACATACGGAGAGAATGCGCCTCAATGTAAGTCCACGTTCTCTGTGCCGGAGGTGAGTGCCAAAGAACACAAGAGGCCAGGTGTGTGGCTCGGTAGTAGCGAGTAAGGTCTGGTACACCAAGACCGCCTTCCGAGCGGTGTTGTTGAAGCAGCCGTATCTTAACCCTGGGTTTCTTCCCAGCCCAAATAAAGCTAGATATATCTCGCTGTAGATTCTTTAATATTTTAACTGGGATGTGAATAGGCAAGGTTTGCCATAGGTACAATATCCGTGGCAGTAAATTCATTTTGACTGCTGCGATGCGACCAAACCAAGAAATAAATAATTTATTCCAGGAAGCGAGATCTGCTCTAAGCCGAGATACCAACCGTGGAAAGTTAGCAGCATACAGCGATGAGTAAGATTTGGTTAGGTAAATGCCTAAATATTTAAGTTTAGCGTTTTGCCATTTAAAGGCATGGGAAGAACGTAGAGGACTGAGATCCCGTGGAGGGATGTGTAGGTCCAGAACCTCTGTTTTATCAGCATTGAGTTTATAGTTTGAAATGGAGCTATATGTGTGGATCTCCTTAAAAAGCTGTTGTAAGGACGTGTGTGGGTCGGTCAGAGTCAAAATGACATCATCTGCATACAGTGCGATTTTATATTCATGGTTATCCACCAGAATACCTGAAATGTTGGAGTTTAGACGGATTTTCGCCGCCAGCGGTTCCATTACTAGGGCAAAAAGTAAGGGGGAAAGTGGGCATCCCTGTCGGGTGCCATTTCTAATAGGCAATGACGAAGAGGTGAGGCCATTAACCAGAATTGACGCTGAAGGGTTAACATAAAGCGAGGTGATGGCATTATAAAATGGACCTTGAATTCCCACTGCCTGAAGGGCTTGCTGCATGAAGGGCCAGGCTACCCTATCAAAGGCCTTCTCCGCATCAAGAGCCACCACCAGAGTTGGGGTGGAGTCCCGATGGGAGAGGTGAATGAGATCTATAAGACGCCTAGTATTATCAGCAGCCTGACGATTGGGGATGTGATCCTATTATTAATCTCAATAACATTAATTTCCACTCATTTCCAGTCTATTCTGAACACCTCACAATATTGTTTTTAGGCCAAAAGGTTGCACCGAGGTTGCTGTATGACTAAGCTAAGCGACCCAAGTGGGCGGCACAAACACCTGGCGGGTGTAGTATGGCTGACCGCTGCGCTCGCCACGCTGCGGGCTCGGTGGCGACCTGCGGTCGCCACGGGTTCTATTCCCACTCTATGGGTGTCGTGGACACCCACGAGTGGAAATAGTCCTTGTTGGTCGGCATGCCGACCATCGGGAAAGTGAGCCGTCGGGCTCGTGGAGGAGGTCATGTGACTGTCGGTCAGCTGACCGGCGGTCACATGAATACCACCCCACCTGGCCCATCTAGGAGTGACACTGCAGTGTCAGACAGGATGACACTTTCAAAAATCAGGCCCCAAAGAGCACATAATGCAAAGAAGAAAGAGAGGTGCAATGAGGTAGCTGGATGACTAAGCTAAGCAACCCAAGAGGGCGGCACAAACACCTGGCCCATCTAGGAGTGGCACTGCAGTGTCAGACAGGATGGCACTTTTAAAAACTAGGCCAAAAAAGCACATAATACAAAGACGAAAAAAGAGGTGCAAGATGGAATTGTTTTTGGGCCCTCCCACCCAGTGGCAAACGCAGGATTTCTAGAGGGGGGTTTCCAAATGAAGTCTACAATCTCCATTTCTATGGAACATAGGAGTAACTGCGGGAATCTGGGGAGCAGTAGAAGAATCTATTAACGTCCCTGGACACTAATGTAAACATTGGTCTTTTTATACACTGGATGCTGTATGGAAAACAGTATTAATATTTAACACTATAGACTGTCTCTAGTATAGGCTGCATCAAATATTTAAATAATATAAAGGAATGGTCAGGAAAATGTTAAACATTCCATAATAAATAAATAATTAAATAAATAAACATAATAGAACCAGTACCGCACTTTCTAATCACACATTCTCCCACTTCAAGGTAAGACTCCTATCTCTTCTTACTGGTAGCTACTCTCTGGTCCAGTGAACTGATTGAGGATCAATCATATCCACACACGCAGCAAACTTGGTAGAAGAAGCTGCCACCACTGGGTATGAAAACTGCATGATGTGGCAGCAGCTGTATTAATCGTATGATATACCATTGCAGTTGTTGTCATAATTTGAACTACTTGCCAAGAGGAGGGGGGCTTACAGGCAACTGGAACACCCCCCCCCTCCTGCGTTTGCCTATGGCAGCCACAGGAGAATGCGGTTGATGCGATCTGAATAAGGCCCTCGGGCTCTAACTGTGTGGAGTTTGTATGTTTTCCCCATGCTTGCGTGGGTTTCCTCTGGGTACTCCAGTTTCCTCCCACAATCCAAAAATATACTGGTAATTGACTCCCGACAAAACTCTCCCTAGCCTGAATGTGTGTGCGTGTACATGTGGTAGCGAATGTAAGCTCAACTGAGGCAGGGACTGATGTGAATGGCCAAATATTCTCTGTACAGAGCTGCGGAATATGTGTGTGCTACATAAATAACAACTCTGATTATACCGTTGATTCTGTGGCCCAGGCATGACAATGGGCTTATTCATCCCACGGACAACAACTGTCTCCCCAGGTGCCTGATTTAAACAAACCACATCACCATCAGAATCCTCCTCGTCAAATTCCTCCTCAGTGCTAGCAACAACCATATCCTCATCCTGGTGTACTTCAACAGTGACATCTTCAATTTGAATATCAGAAACTGGACTGTGGGTGCTCCTTCCAGCATTTGCAGAGGGTGTGCAAATTGTGGAAGGAACCACCTCTTTCCGTCCAGTGTTGGGAAGGTCAGGCATTGCAACCACCAACACACTTGGACTCTCCTTGGGGATTTGTGATACCATCTTAGAATGCCCAGTTCTTTTGCCAGCTTAACTCTTTTCATTTTTCTAGCGGGAGGATGAGGGCTTCCATTGTCATGTGAAGCTGAACCACTAGTCATGAACAGAGGCCAGGGCCTTAGCCATTCCTTGCCACTCCGTGTCGTAAATGGCAAATTGGCAAGTTTACGTTTCTCATTAGACAATTTAAATTTTTTTTTTGGGGTAATTTTACTGAACTTTGGCTTTTTGAATTTAACATACCTTTTACTATGACATTGGGCATCGGCCTTGGCAGATAACATTGATGGCATTTCATCATCTATGTCATGACTAGTGGCATCAGCTTCAGCACTAGGGGGAAGTGGTTCTTGATCTTTCCCTATTTTATCCTCCAAATTTTTGTTCTCCTTTATTTTTCTGGAGGTAAATAGCAATGGTGGTCATTCCGAGTTGTTCGCATGGTAATTTTCTTCGCATCGCAGCGTTTTTCCGCTAACTGCGCATGCGCAATGTTCGCACTGCGACTGCGCCAAGTAAATTTGCTATGAAGTTTGGTATTTTACTCACGGCATTACGAGGTTTTTTCTTCGTTCTGGTGATCATAATGTGATTGACAGGAAGTGGGTGTTTCTGGGCGGAAACTGGGTGTTTTATGGGTGTGTGTGAAAAAACGCTACCGTTTCTGGGAAAAACGCGGGAGTGGCTGGAGAAACGGAGGAGTGTCTGGGCGAACGCTGGGAGTGTTTGTGACGTCAAACCAGGAACAAAACTGACTGAACTGATCGCAGTTGCCGAGTAAGTCTGGAGCTACTCAGAAACTGCTAAGAAATTTCTATTCGCAATTTTGAGAATCTTTCGTTCGCAATTTTGCTAAGCTAAGATTCACTCCCAGTAGGCGGCGGCTTAGCGTGTGCAATGCTGCTAAAAGCAGCTTGCGAGCGAACAACTCGGAATGACCACCCATATGCGGCACAAAAGAGCATACCCCTACACAACACAGGGCAAACTCTGTAAAAATTATTTGGATAATAACCCTTTTATTTGGAGTTATTATAATATTATGCAGCATAGGAAAACGTACCCCTAAACCACACACACATGGCGAAGCCTGTAAAAATTATTTGGATAATAACCCTTTTATTTGGAGTTATTATAATATTATGCAGCATAGGAAAACGTACCCCTAAACCACACACACATGGCGAAGCCTGTAAAAATTATTTGGTTAATAACCCTTTTATTTGGAGTTATTATAATAATATGCAGCACAGGAGAGCGTACTCCTAAACAACGCACACGGCAAAGCCTGTAAAAATTATTCGGATAATAACCCTTTTTTTGGAGTTATTATAATAATATGCAGCATAGGGGAGCATACCCCTGCACCACACAGGGCAAACCCTGTAAAAATTATTTTGATTAAATATTAATAACCCCTTTATTTGGAGTAAATAGTATACAGCACATGACCGCACCACTGGACTTATACGGCAGTACCACTGGAGTTATACAGCAGTACCGCTGGACTTATACGGCAGTACCCCTGGACTTATACGGCAGTACCGCTGGACTTATATGGCTGTACCACTGTACTGGACTTATACGGCAGTACCCCTGGACTTATATGGCAGTACCCTTGTACTTATATGGCAGCACCAGTGGACTGGACTTATACGGCAGTACAACTGGACTTATATGGCAGTACCATTGGACTGGAATTATACGGCAGAACCACTGGACTTATACGGCAGAACCACTGGACTTATACAGCAGTATCCCTGAACTTATATGGCAGTACCACTGGACTTTTATGGCTGTACCGCTGGACTTCTACGGCTGTACTGCTGGACTTATACAGCAGTACCACTGGACTTATACGGCAGTACCAATGGACTAATACGGCAGTACTGCTGGATTTTTATGGCAGTACCCCTGGACTTATACGGCAGTACCACTGTACTGGATTTATACAGTAGTACCCCTGGACTTATATGGCAGTACCACTGTACTTATATGGCAGCACCACTGGACTGAACTTATACGGCAGTACCACTGGATTTATACAGCAGCACCACTGGACTCACGGCAGCACAGGACACCACCACTGGACTTATGGCAGCACAGTACACCAACACTGGACTGATGCAGCACAAGACAGCACCACTGGACTTATGGCAGCACAGGACTCCACCACTGTGACTGGACTGATGCAGCACAAGACACCACCACTGGAATGATACACAAGAGCAGGTCACAATCCCCTCATGCCACGTCACTTTCCCGCACAGACACTGAGGAGACACGTCCTCTCGCTACACTCTCCAGGACTGGAGTGAAAATGGCGGCGACACGTGGCTCCTTATATGGAATCCAAAACCCACGAGAATCCGACAGCGGGATGATGACATTTTGCCTCATTCTGACTTCCGAGTCTGGCTGGAAAACCCTAGCTGGACCTGGATCCGGACTCAGAGCGTGATGTTCAGGAGGGGGGTTCGGTTCTCAGGGAACCGAACCCGTTCATCTCTACTAATTAAGTCATGTCCCTTGAGACACCTTCTTTGCTTCTACACAAGTTTGTGAGAACAAAGGACAATCCTTGCTCAGCCTGGAAAAGGTGGAGGCTGCTGGGAGGAGTGGCTGTAGAACCATATGGATCAGAAGCTCACACTGCTGATGTTCACTCTTCAAGGGAGTAACTTCATGCTAGGAGTGGTCTCAATGGATTTTGTACAACTCCGATGGCAGGTGGACTGCACATAGTGGACCCATTTTGCACATACAGATGGGTCCACGGTTATCTTGGCTAGTTTACTGCGCCTAGGCACAACATGACTTATTAGCATAAACCCTTCATCTATTGTTCTCAGCTGCAATACAATACAGAGAACAATACAGCAGGGGATTAAGTCATTACAGCAGGGGATTAAGTCCGACTGGCCAGTCTCAATTAATCCTATTAAAGGTCAAGATAAACGTAGACCCATCTGTATGCAGAATGAATCCTGTGTTGTGGCATTCGCAATGCCCCCTAGCTGCAGCATGAGTGACATGCTGCAGCCATTTAGGGGGGCGGAGTGGGGGTGTCGATGGGGATCGTTCTTCAAAGAAGGTGGCCTGCGTTTTGTAGGTACACCAAGGCAAGGCCCCCGGCAGGGGAGTTCCAATGGTCATTCTGAGCAAGTTTAGGCTTCAGGCACAGCACTGAATGTGTGATGCTGGCAGGAGGTGTCTTTTGTCTTCAGATGCCTACTGCAGCGTTAGCTTATTGCCACATACTGTAGCTGCCACATCCAAAGATGTAGCAGTGATGCAAACTGCGCTCATCTCTAAATCACCCTCTACGGCTGCTGCTAACTACAAGACATTATTTGCACCTTTTAAGATATAAAAAATGCATAAAGCAAAGAAAAGGGCTGCACTATTCTAGGCAAGAAAAAAGCAGAACATATATATTTAAACAATTTATAAAACTATAGAGGTAAAAAAAAAATGACTGCAGTCATCAATTGTATATATAAAAATAGATTATATTGCCACAATGAGGGCTAATTGGATCTTATATAATAATGCAAAAGATTATTAAAAAGCTGAATGTATGATATTATTCAATTATTTATATAGAATCCACTTAGAATTCAAAGAGATTTCTGTATGTTATAAACAATACAGCAGATAGATATTATCTGCTCACTGGTTATGAGCAGTGAATATTTCTGAATGACACAAAAAGCTGCATCTGTTGAAAAAAGCCCAATAGTGATAGAGACAATCATCATATAAAAAACAATATGCAATGAAAATATAGAGGGGCCGATTTATCATTAATTAAATTTTCATTGTGATCTGGGTGTGAAATTAGTTACAGAACTGCACATGTGTATGCACTGCAATGCGCAGGTGCGTCGTACAGGTACAAAGCGAATCGTTGCTGAGCGATGGATTTATGAAGAATCCATTCGCACAGCCGATTGCAAGGAAATTGACAGGAAGAGTGCATTTGTGGGTGTCAACTGACCGTTTTCTGGGAGTGTTTGGAAAAACGCACGTGTGTCGAAGCGTTTGCAGGGCGGGTGTCTGGTGTTAATTCCGGCCCCGCACAGGTTGAAGTGATCGCAAGGGCTGAGTAAGTTCAAAGCTACTCAGAAACTGCACAAAATATTTTTGTACCGCTTGGCTGCACATGCGATCGCACACTTACAGGGCTAAAATATACTACCCTATAGGCGGCGACTATCTGTTTGCAGCGCTGCAAAAAAATAGCTAGTGAGCGATCAACTCAGAATGACCCCCCCTTGTTCCTCTGTGTGGGAGCCTAGGTTTGTGTGTTTACTGTCTTCCTTTCTTCCTCAGCTGCAGCTTTGCGTAACCCTTATCGTTTGTGCCTGCAATCACTTCATTCTTTGTGTCTCTGTTCCATGTGCTATTGGTAGGTGTACATTGTGTTATTCATTGTATACTAAACAGTAATCACCTCCCGAGTACCTAGCACTCCTGACACTGTCATCATCTCTTAACAGTAGTATTGCTCCTTTGTGTCTGTTACTGTGGTTGCCAGGAGTAACAGCCACTGGCCTGGATCATTCCTTGTTATTTATGTACCAGTTGATATGTGTCTCATCCAGTCCTGATCCCACTGTGTATTATACTCCTGCTATTTACCAGTACCTGCCGGTCCAGTTTTCTCCCAGGGACGTGCAGTGAGGTAAACGGCTCAGGAGGCACGGGCTTGCACCAGTGCTAGATTTAAACGCAATATATGAGCCAAAGGGGTATATTTAATAAGAGTCGGAAACTGCCGTCTTGTCGAAAAGACGGCAGTTTCCGACAGGAATAGTTTGGAAGTGGTTCCAACCTATTTAATCCGGGCTCAGTTTTTCCGACAAGTCGGGAAATCTGACTTGTCGGAATGCTGTCGGAATACACGCGGACCGGCGGCTTCAGCCACCGAGCCGCATGTATTGTCCGAAGCGGGGACAAACGTGACAGATTTTAGCCCAGTTTACGACAATGTCAATCTGACTTTAAAAAAAAAGAAGTCGGATTGACGTTGTCGGGAACGCGCCAAACTTGTCGGGTTTGGCCCAGCATTTAATAGAGAGCTCTCGGGTCCCCCTTAGACTTGTTGCCCACAAGATTAAACAGAGGATTACTCACCAGCAGTATAGACTCTTTTGAAACCTCTGACTCTACCTAAGATCACTTTAGAAAGGAGCAGGGCCGGTTTAAGGGTAGTGGGGGCCCAGGGCAACGTAGATTGTGGGGGCCCCCACTTATGATTTCTGGCAAAGTCCTTGCCCCCCGCTTCCCAGGGGCCGTGCACACATGCACACATACACACATACATACATACAGGGCCGGCTCCAGGCCTACTAGCACCCTGAGCGAGAAAATGTAAAAGCGCCCCCCCCCCCCATTGTGCGCTCCCGGAAAAGTGGGCGTGGCCTCTGGAAAAGTGGGCGTGGTCTCGTAACTTCATATAATCAAACTATAAATATATTTTCACACAATTAGCAGCCTTACACATAGCCACAGTAGTGTTCCTTACACACAATGTCTCCAGTACAGTGCCAGATACACATAATGTGCAGTGCCAGATAGACATGACATGCCCACCAGCAGTGCCAGCTACACATGACATGCCCCGCAGCAGTGCCAGCTACACGTGACATGCCCCCCCAGCAGTGCCAGCTACACGTGACATGCCCCCCAGCAGTGCCAGCTACATAAATGGCCACACAGTGCCAGATATGCACCCACAGTTCAGATACATAAATGCCCCCAGTGCCAGATACATAAATGCCCCCAGTGCCAGATACATAAATGCCCCCAGTGCCAGATGCATAAGTGCCCACACAGTGCCAGATACATTATTGCCCCCCACAGTGTCAGATACATTAATGCCCCTAGTGCCAGATATGCCCCCACAGTGCCAGATACATTAATGCCCCCAGTGCCAGATATACCTCCACAGTGATAGATACATTAATGCCCCCAGTGCCAGATATGCCCCCACAGTGCCAGATACATTAAATGCCCCCAGTGCCAGATATGCCCCCACAGTGCCAGATAAAAAAAATGCCCCCCACAGTGCCAGATAAATAAATTCCCCCCACAGTGCCAGATAAATAAATGCCCCCCACAGTGCCAGATAAATAAATGCCCCCACAGTGCAGATATACCCCCACAGTGCCAGATACATAAATGCCCCCACAGTGCCGATATGCCCCCACAGTGCCAGATACAGAAATGCCCCCACAGTGCCAGATACATAAATGCCCCCACAGTGCAGATACATAAATGCCCCCACAGTGCCAGATATACCCCCACAGTGCCAGATATGCCCCCACAGTGCCAGATACATAAATGCCCCCCACAGTGCAGCTGACCCGACAGTGCCAGATATGCCCCCACGGTGACAGATCCGTAAATGCCCCCAGTGACAGATCCATAAATGCCCCCACAGTGCAGATGACCCCACAGTGCAGATGACCCCACAGTGCCAGATATGCACCCACAGTGCCAGATACATTAATGCCCCCAGTGCCAGATATGCCTCCACAGTGCCAGATACATTAATGCCCCCAGTGCCAGATATTCCCCCACAGTGCCAGATACATTAAATGCCCCCAGTGCCAGATATGCCCCCACAGTGCCAGATAAAAAAATGCCCCCCACTGTGCCAGATAAATAAATTCACCCCACAGTGCCAGATAAATAAATGCCCCCCCACAGTGCCAGATAAATAAATGCCCCCACAGTGCAGATATACCCCCACAGTGCCAGATACATAAATGCCCCCACAGTGCCGATATGCCCCCACAGTGCCAGATACAGAAATGCCCCCACAGTGCCAGATACATAAATGCCCCCACAGTGCAGATACATAAATGCCCCCACAGTGCCAGATATACCCCCACAGTGCCAGATATGCCCCCACAGTGCCAGATACATAAATGCCCCCCACAGTGCAGCTGACCCGACAGTGCCAGATATGCCCCCACAGTGACAGATCCGTAAATGCCCCCAGTGACAGATCCATAAATGCCCCCACAGTGCAGATGACCCCACAGTGCCAGATATGCACCCACAGTGCCAGATACATTAATGCCCCCAGTGCCAGATATGCCTCCACAGTGCCAGATACATTAATGCCCCCAGTGCCAGATATTCCCCCACAGTGCCAGATACATTAAATGCCCCCAGTGCCAGATATGCCCCCACAGTGCCAGATACATTAAATGCCCCCAGTGCCAGATATGCCCCCACAGTGCCAGATAAAAAAATGCCCCCCACTGTGCCAGATAAATAAATTCACCCCACAGTGCCAGATAAATAAATGCCCCCCCACAGTGCCAGATAAATAAATGCCCCCACAGTGCAGATATACCCCCACAGTGCCAGATACATTAATGCCCCCAGTGCCAGATATGCCTCCACAGTGCCAGATACATTAATGCCTCCAGTGCCAGATATTCCCCCACAGTGCCAGATACATTAAATGCCCCCAGTGCCAGATATGCCCCCACAGTGCCAGATAAAAAAATGCCCCCCACAGTGCCAGATGAATAAATTCCCCCCACAGTGCCAGATAAATAAATGCCCCCCACAGTGCCAGATAAATAAATGCCCCCACAGTGCAGATATACCCCCACAGTGCCAGATACATAAATGCCCCCACAGTGCCAGATACATAAATGCCCCCACAGTGCAGATACATAAATGCCCCCACAGCGCAGATATGCCCCCACAGTGCCAGATATGCCCCCACAGTGCCAGATACATAAATGCCCCTCACAGTGCAGCTGACCCGACAGTGCCAGATATGCCCCCACAGTGACAGATCCGTAAATGCCCCCAGTGACAGATCCATAAATGGCCCCACAGTGCAGATGACCCCACAGTGCAGATGACCCCACAGTGCCAGATATGCCCCCACAGTGCCAGATACATTAATGCCCCCAGTGCCAGATATGCCTCCACAGTGCCAGATACATTAATGCCCCCAGTGCCAGATATTCCCCCACAGTGCCAGATACATTAAATGCCCCCAGTGCCAGATATGCCCCCACAGTGCCAGATAAATAAATGCCCCCCACAGTGCCAGATAAATAAATGCCCCCCACAGTGCTAGATAAATAAATGCCCCCCACAATACCTGAGGCGCGGGAGGGAGGCACTGCTGCTGTCAGAGGGCGCGGGCCGGGACCGGAGGACTCTTCCAATGGTGCGGTGGTGTGATCTGCGGGGAGGGGGATTGTGGCTGTCTGCAGGCGGTGGTCGGTGTACTGTATGCGCGCTGCGCGGCGCCGGCGTCTGACGTCAGACGCCGGCGCCGCGCAGCGCGCATATCGCGCACCACAGTTAAAGGCCGGGGACTCGGGGAGAGCTGCACAGCAGGGTCGGCTCCAGGTACGAATATGGCGGCGCCAGCGCGCGGCGCCCATTAAGGGTGGCGCCCTGCGCGGCCACTCTATTCGAACATGCCTGGAGCCGGCCCTGCATACATACATACATACATACATACACACACACACACGCACATGTCCATGCACATACATACACACACACCTTCACTTACATTGCAACAGGGAGCACAGGCGGTCCGTCAGCTTGCAGTCACTGTCTCGCGGGATTTCCCTGTCCCGCGAGACTAACTGTGCAGGAGCTCCTCGGCGGCCGCTGTTACTGAACAGCTGAGCCGCCGAAGGAAGACTCCTACAAAACGTAGGGTGTGGGGGCACCTAATGTGTGGGGGCCCCGGGACAGCCGCCCCTCTCGCCCCTGCCTTAAACTGGCTCTGGAAAGGGGCCTGATGTTAAGCAATACACTTGGAGTTTTCATTCAAGTAATAGAGTGAACTCGCTCCTACTGAACACATCATGCTCCTATGTTGTCTGACTGTGCATTAATCCAACATCTATTCCTTAAACACAAGCTGCCTGCAACTCCATCATATCAAGATTCATGTGGTTTGTTTGGGCAGAACTAAACAAGAATGCAAGTCAAGATGAAGCACTAAGCTGAGAATAACTGATATCCTGCCCTGCAATGTAAGCAGGCACTTGCTGGAAGACCTTTCAATAAAGTGTACACTGGTATTCCGAACCCAACCTGAGTGCACAACCTATAACAGTGTTTGAATACCATCCTTCACCAGCAGGGTGCATACCCTCAGAAGTACAGTATATGCAGTTACTTCATCAGCAGGAGTTGGGTAAAGGACACTGGCAGTGATGATGCTGGCGGTCAGGATACCAACACTGGCATCCCAACTGCCAATATCCCATCAGGTGCCAGTAACTGAACTAAACTTAACCCTAGCCCTTCCTTCCTGCAGCCTAGCCCTAAACCACAGCCTATCCCTAACTTTCCCTTCCCACAGCCTAACCCTCCCCTGCCACAGCCTAGCCCTAAAAACCTAACACTCCCAGAGTCCCTCAGCAGCCTAACCCTAACCCTCCTCTGCATACTTACATTCGAGATTCCATCTGTTGGGATTCCAGTATCGGCATTCTGACAGGTGTCCGGAGTCCGGCAACGTCAGTTGGGATGCCAACTACATCCCAAGTTGTTTTAAAAGTGGTAATGCATACTGGTAATGGATGTGCGCTCTGCAGACTGAATAACAATACATGCATGTGTAGGATGTGCACTCTGTGGGCCTAATTCAGATGTGGTTCTTGTTCTGCTATTCCTATCTTTTGCTATATGCAATTGCAATTATATTCTAATATTGGTAGAAGCTAACCTGAGCATAGGGATGCATCATTTCCGTCTGACGTCATATAATAGCTGATGCATCAGTACCATCGGTACGATCATTGCAAATTGCGTTTGCAGACTGAATGATAACATAGTAACATAGTAACATAGTAACATAGTATTTGAGGTTGAATAGAGGCAAATTGCCCATCGTGTTCAACATGTTTTAAGTTGTGATGATTCTACATACTTGCTAAATAATGTTTTATGACTAGTTAGCTACTATAACTCATGTTACCCCCGGATTAACCACGTTGATATTTTAAGTATTATAACCTTGGATAGCTTTTTCATTCAGAAATTAATCCATTCCTTTTTTAAATCCAATTACAGAGTCCGCCATTACCACCTTCCCTGGCAGGGAATTCCACATCCTGATTGCCCTAACAGTGAAGAACCCTTTCCTCCGTTGTGTTCGGAACTTTCTCTCCTCCAGTCGCAGCGAGTGCCCACGTGTCCTAAACTGTGTTCTTTTAATAAATAATTCCTCTGATAACTCTATCTGATGTCCCTTTACATATTTGAAGATATTAATAATATCTCCTCTTAGGCGCCTCTTTTCTAGTGCATACATATTCAGTCTAGTAAGTCTTTCCTTATAGTCCAGTCCTTCTAGGCCTTTAATCAATTTAGTAGCTCGCCTTTCGAGTTCACTGATGTCTTTTTTATACAATGGTGCCCAAAACTGAACACAATATTCCAGGTGCGGACGTACCAATGCCTTATACAGCGGCATGTTACATCCGAGTCCCTTGTCTCAATTCCCCTTTTTATGCACGCTAGCACCTTACTTGCCTTCTTTACTGCGTTTTGACATTGTGTATGGTTATTAAGCCTATTATCAATGAATACCCCCAAATCTTTGTCCAACTCTGTTTCCCCTAGGCGTTCCCCATTTAATATGTAGGATGCAAGTTTGTTTTTAGTCCCAAAATGCATAACCTTGCATTTGTCTGTATTGAACCTCATTTTCCATTTAGATGCCCAGAGTTCAAGTTTAGATAGATCATTCTGCAAGGACTCCACATCCAATTCTGAACTAATTACCTTACAGGGTTTAGTATCATCTGCAAAGATTGACACTGTGCTTTCCAGGCCTATTTCTAGGTCATTGATAAATATGTTGAACAGTAGTGGTCCGAGTATGGACCCTTGTGGTAATCCGCTGACTACTGCACGCATGTACTGTTTGTGAGAAGAATTAGCAGACTGGAACTGCACAGAATAGCAGTGGTTAATTTCACATTCTTTGAAAAGTGGAGATAATTAGTAATGTGGGGAACTGCTCAGGATTGCAGACAAAAGCAAGCTAGGAGAAACTAAAGCAGAGAACAGTAACTGATGAACTCAGAGCTTACACCATAGAAGGAGCACAAGAGCCCAAATTCAGCAATCCAAACAGGAATCAGAAAGCAGAGCTGCAAGAACTAAAATTAGGAAATGATAAGATACAAGTAGTACTGGCAATGAGCAGATGCAAGTGAGGGGTTTAAATAGGGTGCTCTGATCAGTCATTGGTGCTTCTGGTCAGGCAAGAGTAAGCACCTCTGTGATTGGGAGAAACCAAAGTTAGCTGATCAATCTAACATGGTAGTGCTCATGCAGTGCAAAAGCCAGGAATAGGCAACAAATCACCAGCAACTAACCAGGCTCAATATGTTTATGTTTACTGTAGTGGCCAGCTGGAGAGCCCCAGCAGGTGAAGCAACAGGGCCAGGTCTGGGAAGAGGGAGTCAGAGTCTGTTGCATGATACATCAGTGTTAAGCTATCCATACACAGAGTAACCACTAATGCCTGCTCTGATAACCTAATTGCTACATTGTAATGAACTTAGATACATACCTGACAATTACGGGTGTAGTATGGCTGACCGGTGGTCTCCTGACCGCCGGTCAGCTTACCGACGCCAGGATCCCGGCAGCATACCGACGCCGGGATCCCGGCGGGGAGGGGCGAGTGCAGCAAGCCCCTTGCGGGCTCGCTGCGCTCGCCACGCTGCGGGCTCGGTGGCGACCTGTGGTCGCCACGGGTTCTATTCCCACTCTATGGGTGTCGTGGACACCCACAGGTGGAAATAGTCCCTGTTGGTCGGCATGCCGACCATCGGGATAGTGAGCCTTCGGGACGATGGAGGAGGTCATGTGACTGTCGGTCAGCAGACCACCGGTCACATGAATACCACCCGACAATTACACCCTCTGCTGCTAACTACTCGTATACCGAAATAGGCTCCATTCATTACTATTATTAAAGGTACATCCCTATAAGGGCCGTTTTAGGGCCGGGCAAGCAGTGCGATCGCAAGCGGCCAGTGTTTGCATAGTATTTCATGCGGTCTCGCCATCCGCATGAAATACTATTGAAAATGTTCCTCCAAAAATGGCCGCAGCTACAGAGGAGACAGTTTTGAAGGATGCTAGAGGTGGCGGTGGCCATTTTGGGAAGGACATTTACTAGTGACATAGCTCCCCTGAAGTGCTGGGATCGAGGAACGACTGCAAGCAGCTAGAGGAAGGCAAGGGGCATTTACTCTGTGAGACATATGGTGCAAGGGGCATTTACTATCTAGGGCATATGGTACAAGGCATATTTACTGTATGGGGCATATAGTGCAAGGGGCATTACTGTGTGGGGCATAATACGGTGCAAAGGGGCATTACTGTGTGCGGCATAATATGGTTGGATTTCTTTTTCCCTGTGTTTGCCAATGTCTGGGGTTGCAGGGTCAAAAACTGGGGTGTAAGGTAGCCTTTTCTGCAAGGACACACCTATTTTATGGAGGCCATGCCCATTTTAGTGAGGCCATGCTCCCTTTTGTGGTGCAACACTGCATTTGTATTTGCCCTGCTAAAATATGTGCCCACTGTTCTGCTAAACTCTGAACTATCCTTTTACTACTAAGCTCTGCAGGTGCAGAATAGATCTAATACGGGTTGAGTATCCCATATCCAAAATGCTTGGGACCAGAAATATTTTGGATATTGGATTTTTCCGTAGTTTGGAATAATTGCATACCATACCATAATGAGATGTCATGGCGATGGGACCTAAGTCTAAGCACAGAATTCATTTATGTTCCATATACTCCTTATATACACAGCCTGTAGGTAATTTTAGCCAATATTTTTAATAACTTTGTGCATTAAACATTCACACAATTCATTTATGTTTCATATACACCTTATAAACACAGCCTGAATATTTTTAATAACTTTGTGTATTAAACAAAGTTTGTGTACAATGAGCCATCAGAAAACAAAGGATTCACTATCTCAGTCCTACTCAAAAAATTCTGTATTTCGGAATATTTGGATATGGAATACTCAACCTGTACAGTGGTTCTCAAACTCGGTCCTCAGGACCCCACACAGTTCAAGTTTTGCAGGTCACCTAGCAGGAACACAGGTGTATTCACTACTCACTGACACAATTTAAAACATCAACAGGTGGCGCTAATTATTCTCTTCTGATTCTGTGAGGAGGCCTGGAAAACATGGAACTGTTTGGGGTCCTGAGGACCACGTTTGAGTTCCTGTGATCTAATAAATCAATTGCTGTCTAATAACAAACCTTACATCTCAGTCTGATGTCAATGCTACATTTATATGTTGCTCCTTTCCAGAGGTGGATTTAGACCTCATTGGTCCCTAAGCAAGACACCGATTTAAGGCCCCCTCCCTCAAACAATCAATATCACTATATTTTCATTCCTGATTTATGCCTCTTACCAGGGGCGTTTTAAGAGAGGAGGAGGCCCAGGTGCAGTCTCCTCCATTCAGGCCCCCTCCTCTCTGCCAGCAGTGCTGAGAGTCTGAGCACTAGAGTGCTCAGACTCTACTTCGTATGCGCAGATCTCCGGAAAAATGGCGTGGCAGACATTTTTACCAGTGATTTTTGTACTGCGCTGGCACTAAACTCTGTGAAAATGTCCGCTACGCCATTTTCACAGAGTTTTAACACCGCCGTGGAAGTTAGCGCGGGACGCCAAAGGGGTGAGTTTTTAGAAAATGGGTGACATCAGAAACATGTGGTGGGGGCCCCCTTTGGACTCAGGGGCCCATGTGCACTGCACACACTGCATCCATTATAGAAACGGCAATGCCTTTTACATTATTTGTTGTTTTAAATCCTTATATTCTACTACAGTATATTACTTCCCCCTTCACTGATTGCACCATGTCCCCTCACCTCTAACTTCCATTAGTACACCACTCAGTTACTGCATGTTAAATCAGTGCTCCCCTCACTGACTGTAGCAGGTCCCCCATACCCCATTATTACATCCTCACTCACTGATCGCATTGTATATGAGTGATCGAGGCTTACAACACTGCAGGACTGGAGACACAGGCATGTGCTGGAGCCGGCATCCAACAACTGTCCAATCACTAGCAGCCTGCTGGGATTATTCACACTGAATAAAGGCATCTCAGTCCTTGCATATTTTGATGCACGTATGTAGACTAGGGTACTGCATTGTAGCAACATTAGCATAAAGTCACAGAAGCCAGTGGCGCACCCAGGGGGGGTTTCCGAGCACCCAGAAACCCCCTTCACTAAAAAAAAAAAAAATTTTTTTTTTTTTTTTTTTTTTTATAGCTGCATGAGTATTATTAATGGCTGTCTAGCGTCCTCTGCAGCCTGCTGTCTTCCTGGTGGCACTTGTAAGTGCAATAAAAGTTTACTTTATTTTAATTATAGTATAGTACATATATATCCATGTGCATACATATATACACATGTATATACATACATACATACATATAAACACACACACATGATCTCCTATATAATAGCCCTATTCTGTGACCTTGTGATTCATTTGTTAACGCTGGGCGGAGTCACAACAGTGGGCGGAGTTATTCAAATGAGTCACAGAGATCTGGCCAAATCTACAGGAGACTAGGAGCAGAAGCAGATAGCATGGACATTGGGCATGTCACAGACAGGGCTGCATACCTCCCAGCTTTCTGCAGGAGCTTTCTCCAGGCAGAAGGAGGGAAACACTCGGCGAAAAGGGGGCGTGGCTTCACGGGAGGGTCCCCGTTTTCGTCAGTGAGGGGGCATGCCCAGCGCTCTGTGAGCTGCTGGCATGCCCCCAGGGGCTGATTATGAGTCCGGGGGGCCCAGGGCACTTGAGACAGGGGAGCCCTATTTCATTGCTGTGCCTGCTGGGGGCGTGGCCTAATCGCGGACCGCGCGGTCACGCCCCCTTATGCAAATTCCGATTTTTGTTTTTATTTTTTTTATAGGATTTTGGCCCCTCAGCTAGGGCTAAATCCAGAGGAGGTGGTCGCTCCCCCCTACACACCCGCACAGGGAGAAGAAAGCAGGGAGACTGCTGCCTCCCTGCAACACCACAGACCTGCCAATATGCAGCAGCGTGTGCTGACTGTAGCACAATGCTGCCACTGTTGCTGGCAGGACGGGGGGGGGGGAGCTTAAGAGCTGGGACAGAGCTACTCCAGCCGGGGGGGCCTCTAAAACTGTGGGGCCAACGGTACGTATCCCCCGCCCCCCCCCCCCCCCCCCCCCCCTTAATCCGGCTCTGCTGCTGGAACCCCCCCATTAATCCGTACCCCCTGATGCCCCCTCTCCCTCTGTCTCCACTATTCACCGCTGCTCTGCTAAGCAGAACAGCGAGTACAGGAGCTTTCCAACTGCCCCCCCCCCCCACCGCAGGACACTGCGACCCGCGGGTGGGACAGCGGGACAGACCCCAAAAAATGGGACTGTCCCGCGAAAATCGGGACATTTGGGAGGTATGGGGGTGTTTGAGGGGTATGTCATACAGACAGACGGACACCGGCTCACTGTGTGCTTGACCCCCCACATCGGCATACTCAGCAGGGACTCTCTGGTGCGGAGGAGCGTCACTTTCTGACACACTCCACGCTTCTTAGCTGCAGTTTAGTGAGGCACCTGCCGCTGTGCAGGTTCCATACTGCCTCTGTTATCTCCAGCCCCGGCAACCCCACCGCTAGCTGCAGCGCTGCCACCCGCAGTGGAGTGCGCCCAGCTCATTCACACACTTTAGCTGGCGGGTAGCGCTGCAGAAATCCGAGCTGCTTGCAGGCTCTGACCCACTCCTCCCTCCAGCCGCAGCGTCTCCTGGGAGCTAACCAGTCACTCCCAGTCTCCCCTTACCACAGTGCCCGGAAGCCGTGAGGTCCGCGCCACGTGCATGCTATGACCCCCTCCTCCCTCCAGCCGCAGCATCTCCTGGGGGCTAACCAGTCATTTCCAGTCTCACCTTACCACAGTGCCCGGCAGCTGCGCGAGGTCTGCGGTGTGTGACTGAGGAGGGGGGGGAGGGATGCGGACTGGCAGAGAAAGCAGGACTCCAGCCTGAGAGAGTCAGCCATGCCAAGTCTCCAGCAGCAGCAGATCCCAACAGGTTGGAATGGAACAGCAGCAGCCAGCAGCAGTGACTCCGGTAAGACACATCTGTCTGTCACCACTGTTTTGTCCCTAATACCAATCTCTCCCGTGCCCTGTGTTCTGTCATGTCCCTGGCCTTGCCCTGCCACCCTTATTCTGGCCCTTTCACCCTTATCCTGGCCCTGTCACCCTTATGCTGGCCCTGTTACCCCTATCCTGGCCCTGTCACCCCTGTGCTTGCCCTGTGAACCCTATACTGGCCCCGTCACCCCTGTCCTGGTCCTGCCGCCCCTACCCTAGCCCTGTCACCCCTATCCTGTCCCTATCATTTCTGTCCTGGCCCCGTCACCCCTGTCCTGGCCCCGTCACCCCTATCCTGGCACCGTCACCCCTGTCCTGGCCCCGTCAACCCTGTACTGACCCTGTCACCCCTGTCCTGGCCCTGTTACTGCATACCCTCCAACTACCTTTTATGGCATGTACAGTACCCGCAGCGCCTCCAGACCTCTCCCCAATGCACCACACCTCCGCACCTTCCCCTCCACCACATGCGGCACTCCACCCCTCCCCCACATGCTGTGCCTCCAGACCCCCTACACCACCCGTGGCTCCCACTCCTCCACCCCTTCACCACCCACAGCACCTCCAGGCCCCTTCCACCATTCACCCCCCTTATACGTCTCCCCCCACACCTGCCCCCCTCCACCCGCAGCATCTGCAGACACCCTCCTCCATCAGCGGTCCCCTCCTCACCCACCCCTCCCCCACCAATGGTACCCCTGCACCTGCCCCTCCACCACCTGCAGCACCTCCGGACCTCCTTTCCCATCCGCCGCAACACCCGTACCTGCCCCTACCCTACCCATGGTGCCTGCGGTCCCCTACCCAACCCCCGGCACACCCGTCCCTTCCCATCCCACAGCACCTCCGGAACCCTTCACCCATCCACAACATCCCCACACCTGCCCCTCTCCCACCCGTGGCACCCCTGCCCCTCCCCCACCTGCGGTGCCTCCGGACCCCTCCCCCATCTGCATCCCCCACTCCTCTGCCCCTCCCTCACGCGCAGCACCTCCCGAACCTTCCCCATCCGGGCCCCACCCCCACTTCTGCCTCCCCTCCACCCGCAGCATCTACAGACACCATCCGCAGTCCCCCCCGCACCGGCTACATTCTGTACATCGTGCCCCGCAGGTGCTGTTCACGCCGTCGCAAGGGGCTGCGCCTCCTTCACCATCGCACGCCCTTTCATTGTGCAATATTTAACCACTAACAAAGGAATGCAGGTAATACTCCATATAATACAAATATTAAACCCCAGAAAGGCATGCAAGGGTTAAGGGGGCGTAGCCCCTTGCGACGGTGTGAAGAGCGCCCGTAGGGCGCGATGAAGCACCTAGTATATATATATATGTGTATATATATGTGTACTGTACATATATATATATATATGTATGCATGTTTAATATGCTATGTATATGTGTATATGTATGTGTGTATGTATATATATATATATATATATATATACATGTATATATATATGTGTAGATATATGTACAGTATATATATATATATATACACATATATATATATATATATATACACACACACACACACACACACACACACACACACAGACACCCTAGTTTTACGGACCCAGCATATACTGGGTCACCTCAGTCCCCACCCCCGTGATTGGCTCCGCCCAGTTCTGGAAACCCCCCCATGCAAATCCTGCGTTTGCCACTGGAAGCAACTACGCAAGGAAGGCTACGACTGCATCCAACTCATAATCAGACCCTTTTCCATCCCAATCCACCACTGCTTGCTGGCATATACTGTACAATACTGTCACACCAAATATTAGTTTGCTTTAGATTTCTCTTCTGTTCATTCACTTTGCATTTTGTTATTAATAAACGTAAACTAGTATTAACTAGAGATGAGCGGACCCGTGGTTTACACGGGTCCGAGGCTGGCTCGGTTCTTCCCGCCTGACTCAGAAAACCCGAACGAGGCAAAATGTCATCATCCCGCTGTCGGATTCTCGCGAGATTCAGATTCCATATAAAGAGCTGCGCGTCGCCGCCATTTTCACTCGTGCATTGTAGAGAAAGCGGAGAGGACGTGGCTACGCTCTCTCAGTGGAAATCTCAATCTCAATATCAGTGCTCAGTATCAGTGCTAACTTATTGCTGCTCAGTAGTACTAGTAGTGTGTCTCTCCTGCTCAGTGTCAGTTCTAGTATCCTCATCAGTGCTCAGTATCACTGCTCATTGCCTTGTGCTGCATTGTGGTGACAACTATACTACAGTACATTACTAATAGTCCAGTGCTGCATCTTGCTGCTCTGTGTCAGTTCTAGTATCCTCATCAATGCTCAGTATCACTGCCCATTATCTTGTGCTGCATTGTGGTGACCAGTATACTACAGTACATTACTAATAGTCCAGTGCTGCATCTTGCTGCTCTGTGTCAGTTCTAGTATCCTCATCAGTGCTCAGTATCACTGCTCATTGTCTTGTGCTGCATTGTGGTGACCAGTATACTACAGTACATTACTAATACTCCAGTGCTGCATCTTGCTGCTCTGTGTCAGTTGTAGTATCCTCATCAGTGCTCAGTATCACTGCTCATTGTCTTGTGCTGCATTGTGGTGCTCAGTATACTACAGTACATTACTAATAATCCAGTGCTGCATCTTGCTGCTCTGTGTCAGTTCTTCTCAGTATTAACCTCATCAGTGCTCAGTATCACTGCTCATTGTCTTGTGCTGCATTGTGGTGCTCAGTATACTACAGTACATTACTAATAGTCCAGTGCTGCATCTTGCTGCTCTGTGTCAGTTCTTCTCAGTATTATCCTCATCAGTGCTCAGTATCACTGCTCATTGTCTTGTGCTGCATTGTGGTGCTCAGTATACTACAGTACATTACTAAAAGTCCAGTGCTGCATCTTGCTGCTCTGTGTCAGTTCTTCTCAGTATTATCCTCATCAGTGCTCAGTATCACTGCTCATTGTCTTGTGCTGCATTGTGGTGCTCAGTATACTACAGTACATTACTAATAGTCCAGTGCTGCATCTTGCTGCTCAGTGTCAGTTGTTCTCAGTATTATCCTCATCCGTGCCCAGTATCACTGCTCATTGTCTTGTGCTGCATTGTGGTGACCAATATACTACAGTACAATAGTCCAGTGCTGCATCTTGCTGCTCAGTGTCAGTTCTAGTATCCTCATCAGTGCTCAGTATCACTGCTCACTGTCTTGTGCTGCATTGTGGTGCTCAGTATACTACAGTACATTACTAATAGCCCAGTGCTGCATCTTGCTGCTCTGTGTCAGTTCTAGTATCCTCATCAATGCTCAGTATCACTGCTCATTGTCTTGTGCTGCACTGTGGTACTTAGTATACTACAGTATATTACTAATAGTCCAGTTCTGCATCTTTCTGCTCTGTGTCAGTTCTTCTCAGTATTATCCTCATCAGTGCTCAGTATCACTGCTCATTGTCTTGTGCTGCATTGTGGTGCTCAGTATACTACAGTGCATTACTAATAGTCCAGTGCTGCATCTTGCTGCTCAGTGTCAGTTCTTCGCAGTATTATCCTCATCCGTGCTCAGTATCACTGCTTATTGTCTTGTGCTGCATTGTGGTGACCAGTTTACTACAGTACAATAGTCCAGTGCTGCATCTTGCTGCTCAGTGTCTGTTCTAGTATCCTCATCAGTGCTCAGTATCACTGCTCACTGTCTTGTGCTGCATTGTGGTGCTCAGTATACTACAGTACATTACTAATAGTCCAGTGCTGCATCTTGCTGCTCTGTGTCAGTTCTAGTATCCTCATCCGTGCTCAGTATCACTGCTCATTGTCTTGTGCTGCATTGTGGTGCTCAGTATACTACAGTACATTACTAAAAGTCCAGTGCCTTGTGCTGCATTTTGCTGCTGTAGGGTGCTGTGGTAGTGTCCTGTCACTATGCATAGGTCATCATCATTCCAGTCACAGTGGTATCTGGTGTCTATCTAGTGGTATCTAATTCCAGACATTACTGCCGTCTAATTCCAGATATATTACTGGCATATAATTCCACACATTAAAAAAATGGAGAACAAAAATTTGGAGGGTAAAATAGGTAAAGATCAAGGTCCACTTCCACCTAGTGCTGAAGCTGCTGCCACTAGTCATAGCAGAGATGATGAAATGCCATCAACGTCATCTGCCAAGGCCGATGCCCAATGTCATAGTAGAGAGTATGTAAAATCCAAAAAACAAAAGTTCAGTAAAATGACCCAAAAATCTAAATTAAAATCGTCTGTGGAGAAGCTTAAAGTTGCCAATATGCCATTTATGACACGGAGTGGCAAGGAACGGCTGAGGCCCTGGCCTATGTTCATGGCTAGTGGTTCACCTTCACATGAGGATGGAAGCACTCATCCTCTCACTAGAAAAATGAAAAGAGTTAAGCTGGCAAAAGCACAGCAAAGAACTGTGCGTTCTTCAAAATCACAAATCCCCAAGGAGAGTCCAATTGTGTCGGTTGCGATGCCTGACCTTCCCAACACTGGACGGGAAGAGGTGGCTCCTTCCACCATTTGCACGCCCCCTGCAAGTGCTGGAAGGAGCACCCACAGTCCAGTTCCTGATATTCAAATTGAAGATGTCACTGTACACCAGGATGAGGATATGGGTGTTGCTGGCGCTGAGGAGGAAATTGACAAGGAGGATTCTGATGGTGAGGTGGTTTGATTAAGTCAGGCACCCGGGGAGACACCTGTTGTCCGTGTGATGAATAAGGCCATTGACATGCCTGGTCAAAATACAGAAAAAAAATCACCTCTTCGGTGTGGAATTATTTGAACAGAAATGCGGACAACAGGTATCAAGCCGTGTGTTGCCTTTGTCAAGCTGTAATAAGTAGGGGTAAGGACGTTAACCACCTAGGAACATCCTCCCTTATACGTCACCTGGAGCGCATTCATCAGAACTCACTGACAAGTTGAAAAATTTTGGGTGACAGCGGAAGCAGTCCACTGACAACTAAATCCCTTCTTTCTCTTGTACCCAAGCTCCTGCAAACCACCCCACCAACTCCCTCAATGTCAATTTCCTCCTTAGACAGGAAAGCCAATAGTCCTGCAGGCCATGTCACTGGCAAGTCTGATGAGTCCTCTCCTAACTGGCATTCCTCCGATGAATCCTTGAGTGGAATGCCTGCTGCTGTTGTTGCTGCTGGCACTGCTGTTGTTGCTGTTGGGAGTCGATCGTCATCCCAGAGGGGAAGTCGGAAGACCACTTGTACTACTTCCAGTAAGCAATTGACTGTCCAACAGTCCTTTGCAAGGAAGATGAAATATCACAGCAGTCATCCTGTTGCAAAGCGGATAACTCAGGCCTTGACAACTATGTTGTTGTTAGATGTGCGTCCGGTATCCACCGTTAGTTCACAGGGACTTAGAGAATTGCTTGAGGTAGTGTGTCCCTGGTGCCAAATACCATCTAGGTTCCACTTCTCTAGGCAGGCGATACCGAGAAGGTACACAGACGTCAGAAAAAGAGTCACCAGTGTCCTAAAAAATTCAGTTGTACCCACTGTCCACTTAACCACGGACATGTGAACAAGTGGAGCAGGGCAGACTAAGGCCTATATGACTGTGACAGCCCACTGGGTAGATGTATTGCCTCCCGCAGCAACAACAGCAGCAGCGGCATCAGTAGCAGCATCTCGCAAATGCCAACTCGTTCCTAGACAGGCTACGCTTTGTATCACCGCTTTCCATAAGAGGCACAAAGCTGACAACCTCTTATGAAAACTGAGGAACATCATCACAGATTGGCTTACCCCAATTGGACTCTCCTGGGGATTTGTGACATCGGACAACGCCACCAATATTGTGCGTGCATTACATGTGGGCAAATTCCAGCACTTCCCATGTTTTGCACATACCATGAATTTGGTGGTGCAGAATTTAAAAAAAAAATTACAGGGGCGTGCAGGAGATGCTGTCGGTGGCCCGAAGAATTGCGGGCCACTTTCGGCATTCCACCACCGCGTGCCGATGACTGAAGCACCAGCAAACACTCCTGAACATGACATGCAATCAGCTGAAGCAAGAGGTGGTAACGAGGTGGAATTCAACCCTCTATATGCTTCAGAGGATGGAGGAGCAGCAAAAGGCCATTCAAGCCTATACATCTGCCTACGATATAGGCAAAGGTGGGAGAATGCACCTGACTCAAGCGCAGTGGAGAATGATTTCCATGTTGTGCAAGGTTCTCCAATCCTTTGAACTTGCCACACGTGAAGTTAGTTCAGACACTGCCAGCCTAAGTCAGGTCATTCCCCTCATCAGGCAAGAGGCAATTTGGAGGCCCTTGCACAAACTGGCTTTATTTTACCTAAGTTGCCCCCCCTCCAGTGTGTACTCCGAAAGAGTGTTTAGTGCAGCCAGTAACCTTGTCAGCGATCGGCGTAGGAAGTTACTTCCAGAAAATGCGGAGAAGATGATGTTCATCAAAATGAATTATAATTCCTCCGTGGAGACATTTACCAGCAATTGCCTCCAGAAAGTACACAGGGACCTGTGATGGTGGATTCCAGTGGGGACGAATTAATACTCTGTGAGGAGGGGGATGTACACAATGAAAGGGGTGAGGAATCGGACGATGAGGAGGAGGTTACATCTCTGAAATGATTGGTTTGTTAAAGTGTGCATGTCCTGTTTATACAACAGAAGGGTGGGTGGGAGGGGGTGGGAGGGGGTGGGAGGGCCCTCACCTCTTTATTTTTTTATTTATCTTTGCATTAGTGATGAGCAGGTTCGGTTTCTCCGAAACCGAACCCTCCCGAACTTCACCTTTTTCACACGGGTCCGAGGCAGGTTAGAACCTTCCCGCCTTGCTCGGCTAACCCGAGCGCGCCCGAACGTCATCATCCCGCTGTCGGATTCTCGCGAGATTCGGATTCTATATAAGCAGCCGCGCGTCGCCGCCATTTTCACTCGTGCATTGGAGATGATAGGGAGAGGACGTGGCTGGCGTCCTCTCCGTTAATTGTAGAAGTTGATTGGTTTACTTTATTTCTTATTTGTGGGGAGGATTGGGGAGCAGCTGTTAGGAGGAGTACAGTGCAGAGTTTTGCTGATAAGTGACCACCAGTTTTTATCCGTTCTCTGCCTGAAAAAAACGCTCCATACCATATCTGTGCTCAGTGTGCTGCATGATATATTTGTGCTGAGTGCTCACACTGCTTAATTGTGGGGACTGGGGAGCAGCTATAGCAGGAGTACAGTGCAGAGTTTTGCTGACAGTGACCACCAGTATATGTTGTCTGCCTGAAAAACATTCCATATCTGTGCTCACAGTGTGCTGCTTTATTGTGGGGACTGGGGACCACCAGTATAATTAATATTATATAGGAGTAGTACAGTGCAGAGTGCACTGCTGTACCTACCTCTGTGTCGTCACTCGTCATCCATTAAGTATACTATCCATCTGCATTGTATACCTGTGGTGCATTTTAGACTAGTTTAGCAGTTTGCTGACAGTGTCCACCAGTATACTATATATAGCAGTACGGTAGGCCACTGCTGTACCTACCTCTGTGTCGTCACTCGTCATCCATTAAGTATACTATCCATCTACATTCTATACCTGTGGTGCATTTTAGACAGTTTTGCAGTTTGCTGACAGTGTCCACCAGTATACTATATATAGCAGTACGGTAGGCCACTGCTGTGTACCTACCTCTGTGTCGTCACTCGTCATCCATTAAGTATACTATCCAACTACATTCTATACCTGTGGTGCATTTTAGACAGTTTTGCAGTTTGCTGACAGTGTCCACCAGTATACTATATATAGCAGTACGGTAGGCCACCGCTGTGTACCTACCTCTGTGTCGTCACTCGTCATCCATTAAGTATACTATCCATCTACATTCTATACCTGTGGTGCATTTTAGACAGTTTTGCAGTTTGCTGACAGTGTCCACCAGTATACTATATATAGCAGTACGGTAGGCCACTGCTGTGTACCTACATCTGTGTCGTCACTCGTCATCCATTAAGTATACTATCCATCTACATTCTATACCTGTGGCGCATTTTAGACAGTTTTGCAGTTTGCTGACAGTGTCCACCAGTATGCTATATATAGCAGTACAGTAGGCCACTGCTGTGTACCTACCTCTGTGTCATCACTCGTCATCCATTAAGTATACTATCCATCTACATTCTATACCTGTGGTGCATTTTAGACAGTTTTGCCGTTTGCTGACAGTGTCCACCAGTATACTATATATAGCAGTACGGTAGGCCACTGCTGTGTACCTACCTCTGTGTCGTCACTCGTCATCCATTAAGTATACTATCCATCTACATTCTATACCTGTGGTGCATTTTAGACAGTTTTGCAGTTTGCTGACAGTGTCAACCAGTATACTATATATAGCAGTACGGTAGGCCACTGCTGTGTACCTACCTCTGTGTCGTCACTCGTCATCCATTAAGTATACTATCCATCTACATTCTATACCTGTGGTGCATTTTAGACAGTTTTGCAGTTTGCTGACAGTGTCCACCAGTATACTATATATAGCAGTACGGTAGGCCACTGCTGTGTACCTACCTCTGTGTCGTCACTCGTCATCCATTAAGTATACTATCCATCTACATTCTATACCTGTGGTGCATTTTAGACAGTTTTGCAGTTTGCTGACAGTGTCCACCAGTATACTATATATAGCAGTACGGTAGGCCACTGCTGTGTACCTACCTCAGTGTCGTCACTCGTCATCCATTAAGTATACTATCCATCTACATTATATACCTGTGGTTCATTTTAGACAGTTTTGCAGTTTGCTGACAGTGTCCACCAGTATACTATATATAGCAGTACGGTAGGCCACTGCTGTGTACCTATCTCTGTGTCGTCACTCGTCATCCATTAAGTATACTATGCATCTACATTCTATACCTGTGGTGCATTTTAGACAGTTTTGCAGTTTGCTGACAGTGTCCACCAGTATACTATATATAGCAGTACGGTAGGCCACTGCTGTGTACCTACCTCTGTGTCGTCACTCGTCATCCATTAAGTATACTATCCATCTACATTCTATACCTGTGGTGCATTTTAGACAGTTTTGCAGTTTGCTGACAGTGTCCACCAGTATACTATATATAGCAGTACGGTAGGCCACCGCTGTGTACCTACCTCTGTGTCGTCACTCGTCATCCATTAAGTATACTATCCATCTACATTCTATACCTGTGGTGCATTTTAGACAGTTTTGCAGTTTGCTGACAGTGTCCACCAGTGTACTATATATAGCAGTACGGTAGGCCACTGCTGTGTACCTACCTCTGTGTCGTCACTCGTCATCCATTAAGTATACTATCCATCTACATTCTATACCTGTGGTGCATTTTAGTTTTGCGCAGTAAATATAGTAGTAGGCCATTGCTATTGATACTGGCATATAATTCCACACATTAAAAAATGGAGAACAAAAATGTGGAGGTTAAAGGGAAAGATCAAGATCCACTTCCACCTCGTGCTGAAGCTGCTGCCACTAGTCATGGCCGAGACGATGAAATGCCATCAACGTCGTCTGCTAAGGCCGATGCCCAATGTCATAGTAGAGAGCATGTAAAATCCAAAACACAAAAGTTCAGTAAAATGACCCAAAAATCTAAATTAAAAGCGTCTGAGGAGAAGCGTAAACTTGCCAATATGCCATTTACGACACGGAGTGGCAAGGAACGGCTGAGGCCCTGGCCTATGTTCATGGCTAGTGGTTCAGCTTCAAATGAGGATGGAAGCACTCATCCTCTCGCTAGAAAAAAGAAAAGACTTAAGCTGGCAAAAGCACAGCAAAGAACTGTGCGTTCTTCAAAATCACAAATCCCCAAGGAGAGTCCAATTGTGTCGGTTGCGATGCCTGACCTTCCCAACACTGGACGGGAAGAGCTTGCGCCTTCCACCATTTGCACGCCCCCTGCAAGTGCTGGAAGGAGCACCCGCAGTCCAGTTCCTGATAGTCAAATTGAAGATGTCACTGTTGAAGTACACCAGGATGAGGATATGGGTGTTGCTGGCGCTGGGGAGGAAATTGACAAGGAGGATTCTGATGGTGAGGTGGTTTGTTTAAGTCAGGCACCCGGGGAGACACCTGTTGTCCGTGGGAGGAATATGGCCCTTGACATGCCTGGTCAAAATACAAAAAAAATCAGCTCTTCGGTGTGGAATTATTTCAACACAAATGCGGACAACAGGTGTCAAGCCGTGTGTTGCCTTTGTCAAGCTGTAATAAGTAGGGGTAAGGACGTTAACCACCTTGGAACATCCTCCCTTATACGTCACCTGCAGCACATTCATCATAAGTCAGTGACAAGTTCAAAAACTTTGGGTGACAGCGGAATCAGTCCACTGACCACTAAATCCCTTCCTCTTGTAACCAAGCTCCTGCAAACCACACCACCAACTCCCTCAGTGTCAATTCCCTCCTTACCCAGGAAAGCCAATAGTCCTGCAGGCCATGTCACTGTCAAGTCTGACGAGTCCTCTCCTGCCTGGGATTCTTCCGATGCATCCTTGAGTGTAACGCCTACTGCTGCTGGCGCTTCTGTTGTTGCTGCTGGGAGTCGATCGTCATCACAGAGGGGAAGTCGGAAGACCACTTGTACTACTTCCAGTAAGCAATTGACTGTCCAACAGTCCTTTGCGAGGAAGATGAAATATCACAGCAGTCATCCTGCTGCAAAGTGGATAACTGAGGCCTTGGCAGCCTGGGCGGTGAGAAACGTGGTTCTGGTATCCATCGTTAATTCAGAGCCAACTAGAGACTTGATTGAGGTACTGTGTCCCCGGTACCAAATACCATCTAGGTTCCATTTCTCTAGGCAGGCGATACCGAAAATGTACACAGACCTCAGAAAAAGACTCACCAGTGTCCTAAAAAATGCAGTTGTACCCAATGTCCACTTAACCACGGACATGTGGACAAGTGGAGCAGGGCAGACTCAGGACTATATGACTGTGACAACCCACTGGGTAGATGTATTGCCTCCCGCAGCAAGAACAGCAACGGCGGCACAGTTTGCAGCATCTCGCAAATGCCAACTCGTTCCTAGGCAGGCTATGCTTTGTATCACCGCTTTCCAGAATAGGCACACAGCTGAAAACCTCTTACGGCAACTGAGGAAGATCATCGCAGAATGGCTTACCCCAATTGGACTCTCCTGGGGATTTGTGACATCGGACAACGCCAGCAATATTGTGCGTGCATTACATCTGGGCAAATTCCATCACGTCCCATGTTTTGCACATACCTTGAATTTGGTGGTGCAGAATTATTAAAAAAAACGACAGGGGCATGCATGAGATGCTGTCGGTGGCCCGAAGAATTGCGGGCCACTTTCGGCATTCAGGCACCGCGTACAGAAGACTGGAGCACCACCAAACATTCCTGAACCTGCCCTGCCATCATCTGAAGCAAGAGGTGGTAACGAGGTGGAATTCAACCCTCTATATGCTTCAGAGGATGGAGGAGCAGCAAAAGGCCATTCAAGCCTATACATCTGGCCACGATATAGGCAAAGGAGGTGGAATGCACCTGACTCAAGCGCAGTGGAGAATGATTTCAACGTTGTGCAAGGTTCTGCAACCCTTTGAACTTGCCACACGTGAAGTCAGTTCAGACACTGCCAGCCTGAGTCAGGTCATTCCCCTCATCAGGCTTTTGCAGAAGAAGCTGGAGACATTGAAGGAGGAGCTAAAACAGAGCGATTCCGCTAGGCATGTGGGACTTGTGGATGGAGCACTTAATTCGCTTAACCAGGATTCACGGGTGGTCAATCTGTTGAAATCAGAGCACTACATTTTGGCCACCGTGCTCGATCCTAGATTTAAAACCTACGTTGTATCTCTCTTTCCGGCAGACACAAGTCTGCAGAGGTTCAAAGACCTGCTGGTGAGAAAATTGTCAAGTCAAGTGGAACGTGACCCGTCACCATCTCCTCCTTCACATTCTCCCGCAACTGGGGGTGCGAGGAAAAGGTTAAGAATTCCGAGCCCACCCGCTGGCGGTGATGCAGGGCAGTCTGGAGCGATTGCTGACATCTGGTCCGGACTGATGGAACTGCCAACGATTACTGACATGTCGTCTAATGTCACTGCATATGATTCTCTCACCATTGAAAGAATGGTGGAGGATTATATGAGTGACCGCATCCAAGTAGGCACGTCAGACGGACTGTACGTATACTGGCAGAAAAAAGAGGCAATTTGGAGGCCCTTGCAGAAACTGGCTTTATTCTACCTAAGTTGCCCTCCCTCCAGTGTGTACTCCGAAAGAGTGTTTAGTGCAGCCGCTCACCTTGTCAGCAATCGGCGTACGAGGTTACTTCCAGAAAATGTGGAGAAGATGATGTTCATTAAAATGAATTATAATCAATTCCTCCGTGGAGACATTCACCAGCAGCAATTGCCTCCAGAAAGTACACGGGGACCTGAGATGGTGGATTCCAGTGGGGACGAATTAATAATCTGTGAGGAGGGGGATGTACACAGTGAAAGGGGTGAGGAATCGGAGGATGATGATGAGGTGGACATCTTGCCTCTGTAGAGCCAGTTTGTGCAAGGAGAGATTGATTGCTTCTTTTTTGGTGGGGGCCCAAACCAACCAGTCATTTCAGTCACAGTCGTGTGGCAGACCCTGTCACTGAAATGATGGGTTCGTTAAAGTGTGCATGTCCTGTTTATACAACATAAGGGTGGGTGGGAGGGCCCAAGGACAATTCCATCTTGCACCTCTTTTTTCTTTCATTTTTCTTTGCATCAATCCTCCTCATCCTGGTGTACTTCAACACTGACATCTTCAATCTGACTATCAGGAACTGGACTGCGGGTGCTCCTTCCAGCACTTGCAGGGGGCGTGCAAATGGTGGAAGGCGCATGCTCTTCACGTCCAGTGTTGGGAAGGTCAGGCATCGCAACCGACACAATTGGACTCTCCTTGTGGATTTGGGATTTCGAAGAACGCACAGTTCTTTGCGGTGCTTTTGCCAGCTTGAGTCTTTTCAGTTTTCTAGCGAGAGGCTGAGTGCTTCCATCCTCATGTGAAGCTGAACCACTAGCCATGAACATAGGCCAGGGCCTCAGCCGTTCCTTGCCACTCCGTGTGGTAAATGGCATATTGGCAAATTTACGCTTCTCCTCCGACAATTTTATTTTAGGTTTTGGAGTCCTTTTTTTACTGATATTTGGTGTTTTGGATTTGACATGCTCTGTACTATGACATTGGGCATCGGCCTTGGCAGACGACGTTGCTGGCATTTCATCGTCTCGGCCATGACTAGTGGCAGCAGCTTCAGCACGAGGTGGAAGTGGATCTTGATCTTTCCCTAATTTTGGAACCTCAACATTTTTGTTCTCCATATTTTAATAGGCACAACTAAAAGGCACCTCAGGTAAACAATGGAGATGGATGGATACTAGTATACAATTATGGATGGACTGCCGAGTGCCGACACAGAGGTAGCTACAGCCGTGGACTACCGTACTGTACTGTGTCTGCTGCTAATATAGACTGGATGATAATGAGATGTAGTATGTATAAAGAAGAAAGAAAAAAAAACCACGGGTAGGTGGTATACAATTATGGATGGACTGCCGAGTGCCGACACAGAGGTAGCTACAGCCGTGGACTACCGTACTGTACTGTGTCTGCTGCTAATATAGACTGGATGATAATGAGATGTAGTATGTATAAAGAAGAAAGAAAAAAAAACCACGGGTAGGTGGTATACAATTATGGATGGACTGCCGAGTGCCGACACAGAGGTAGCTACAGCCGTGGACTACCGTACTGTACTGTGTCTGCTGCTAATATAGACTGGATGATAATGAGATGTAGTATGTATAAAGAAGAAAGAAAAAAAAACCACGGTTAGGTGGTATACAATTATGGATGGACTGCCGAGTGCCGACACAGAGGTAGCTACAGCCGTGGACTACCGTACTGTACTGTGTCTGCTGCTAATATAGACTGGATGATAATGAGATGTAGTATGTATAAAGAAGAAAGAAAAAAAAACCACGGGTAGGTGGTATACAATTATGGATGGACTGCCGAGTGCCGACACAGAGGTAGCTACAGCCGTGGACTACCGTACTGTACTGTGTCTGCTGCTAATATAGACTGGATGATAATGAGATGTAGTATGTATAAAGAAGAAAGAAAAAAAAACCACGGGTAGGTGGTATACAATTATGGATGGACTGCCGAGTGCCGACACAGAGGTAGCTACAGCCGTGAACTACCGTACTGTACTGTGTCTGCTGCTAATATAGACTGGTTGATAAAGAGATGTAGTAGTATGTATGTATAAAGAAGAAAGAAAAAAAAACCACGGGTAGGTGGTATACAATTATGGACGGACTGCCGAGTGCCGACACAGAGGTAGCTACAGCCGTGAACTACCGTACTGTGTCTGCTGCTAATATAGACTGGTTGATAAAGAGATGTAGTAGTATGTATGTATAAAGAAGAAAGAAAAAAAAACCTCGGGTAGGTGGTATACAATTATGGACGGACTGCCGAGTGCCGACACAGAGGTAGCTACAGCCGTGAACTACCGTACTGTGTCTGCTGCGACTGGATGATAAATAATGATATAAAAAATATATATATATCACTACTGCAGCCGGACAGGTATATATATTATATAATGACGGACCTGCTGGACACTGTCTGTCAGCAGAATGAGTTTTTTATAGAATAAAAAAAAAAACACCACACAAGTGAAGTCACACGACGAGTGTTTAACTTTTTCAGGCAATCACACAATATAGTATACTACTAACTATACTGGTGGTCAGTGTGGTCAGGTCACTGGTCAGTCACACTGGCAGTGGCACTCCTGCAGCAAAAGTGTGCACTGTTTAATTTTAATATAATATGTACTCCTGGCTCCTGCTATAACCTATAACTGGCACTGCAGTGCTCCCCAGTCTCCCCCACAATTATAAGCTGTGTGAGCTGAGCACAGTCAGATATATATACATAGATGATGCAGCACACTGGGCTGAGCAGTGCACACAGATATGGTATGTGACTGAGTCACTGTGTGTATCGTTTTTTTCAGGCAGAGAACGGATATATTAAATAAAACTGCACTGTCTGGTGGTCACTGTGGTCAGTCACTAGTAAACTCTGCACTCTCTACACTTCTACAGTACTCCTAAACTCCAGTAAATCAGGTCAATCTCTCTCTCTCTCTCTCTTCTAATCTAAATGGAGAGGACGCCAGCCACGTCCTCTCCCTATCAATCTCAATGCACGTGTGAAAATGGCGGCGACGCGCGGCTCCTTATATAGAATCCGAGTCTCGCGATAGAATTCGAGCCTCGCGAGAATCCGACAGCGTCATGATGACGTTCGGGCGCGCTCGGGTTAACCGAGCAAGGCGGGAAGATCCGAGTCGCTCGGACCCGTGAAAAAAAACATGAAGTTCGTGCGGGTTCGGATTCAGAGAAACCGAACCCGCTCATCTCTACTTGGTGCGCCTCTTTTTTTCTTTGCATCATGTGCTGTTTGGGGACAATTAATTGGAAGGGCCATCCTGTCTTGATTGACACTGCAGTGCCACTCCTAGATGGGCCAGGTGTTTGTGTCGGCCACTTGTGTCGCTTAGCTTAGTCACACAGCCACCTTGGTGCGCCTCTTTTTTTTCTTTGCATCATGTGCTGTTTGGGGATAATTTTTTGGAAGGGCCATCCTGTCTTGATTGACACTGCAGTGCCACTCCTAGATGGGCCAGGTGTTTGTGTCGGCCACTTGTGTCGCTTAGCTTAGTCACACAGCCACCTTGGTGCGCCTCTTTTTTTCATTGCATCATGTGCTGTTTGGGGAGTATTTTTTTGGAAGGGCCATCCTGCCTGACACTGCAGTGCCACTCCTAGATGGGCCAGGTGTTTGTGTCGGCCACTTGTGTCGCTTAGCTTAGTCACACAGCCACCTTGGTGCGCCTCTTTTTTTCTTTGCATCATGTGCTGTTTGGGGACTATTTTTTTGAAGGGCCATCCTGCCTGACACTGCAGTGCCACTCCTAGATGGGCCAGGTGTTTGTGTCGGCCACTTGTGTCGCTTAGCTGAGCCATCCAGCGACCTCGGTGCAAATTTTAGGACTAAAAATAATATTGTGAGCTGTGAGGTGTTCAGAATAGACTGGAATGAGTGGAAATTATGGTTATTGAGGTTAATAATACTATGGGATCAAAATGACCCCAAAATTCTATGATTTAAGCTGTTTTTTAGGGTTTTTTGAAAAAAAAACACCCGAATCCAAAACACACCCGAATCCGACAAAAAATTTTCGGTGAGGTTTTGCCAAAACGCGTCCGAATCCAAAACACGGCCGCGGAACCGAACCCAAAACCAAAACACAAAATGCAAAAAATTTCCCGTGCACATCACTACTTTGTATCATGTGCTGTTTGGGGACTATTATTTATGTGCCATCCTGTCTGATACTGCAGTGCCACTCCTAGATGGGCCAGGTGTTTGTGCTGCCCACTTGGGTCGCAAAGCTTAGTCATTCAGCGACCTTGGTGCAAATTTTAGGACTAAAAATAATATTGTGAGGTGTGAGGTGTTCAGAATAGACTGAAAATGAGTGGAAATTATGGTTATTGAGGTTAATAATACTATAGGATCAAAATTACCCCCAAATTCTATGATTTAAGCTGTTTTTGTGGGGTTTAAAAAAAAAAATACACCCGAATCCAACAAAAATTCGAAAGGGAAGTTTTGCCAAAACGCGTCCGAATCCAAAACATGACCGCGCAACCGAATCCAAAACCAATACACAAAACCTGAAAAATGCCGGCTGCACATCTCTAGTATTAACACTTCTATTTCTGAAAGCATTCTTACTTTGCAGCTTTTTTTGTACAACTGCCTAAAACTTTTGCACAGTACTGTACACTGTCATAAACTGGACGTTATAGTAAACATACATCATTATTGTGAAACCTTTCAAATTAGGGGAGTAATTCAGAGTTGATCGTAGATGTGCTAAATTTAGCACATCTACGATCAGTTACTCTGACATGCGGGAGGACGCCCAGCAAAGAGCTAGTCTGTACTGAATGTCATCCCCCCCCCCCCCACTCTACCCCCGCACAGGTACAAAAGCATCGCACGCTGGCGATGCTTTTGTTCCTGGCGAGTAGCTCCCTGCTTGCACAGCTCCTGCGCTCTGGCAGGGAGCTACTCACCGTGGCTCAGGTTGCAGCGGCTGCGTGTGATGTCACATTGCGGCCCGCCCCCATAACGGTCTGGACACACCTCCATTGTCCGGGACACACCCCGCCAACAGACCATACCGTTGGGGGGCATGTCCGGACCCACCTCAGTTGTCCGGACCGTGCCCCGCCAACGGCGTTCTAACGTCGTTGGCACACCCCGCGACCACCTCTGCCTGTCAGCCAGGCAGTGGTGAACGCACCAGTTAGCATCTCACTGGATGCACATGTGCAGTGCGCCCGCTGCGTGTGCGCACTGCGTATAGTAATTCAGACTGCGATTGCTGCCGCTGCAGCGATCCAGTTTGAATTACCCCCTAAGTGAATAGCTTGGAATTACTGAGCCAAAGTACCCCCTGGAGAGTGACACAGTGCGTCATTTGGCAAAACACTACCTAGTTGTGTATGTAGCAGACCACAAATACTGGGTGATTATATTTTATCACACTGATTTAGGAATGAGCTAGGCATGGCTGCGTCCTGAGAGGCCTGAGCCCAGGATCATCTGTGGACAATCAGTAGTGCATGCTGGTTAGTCTAGGCACCCAGAGCCGGCCTTAGCTATAGGCAGGCTAGGCATTTGCCTAGGGCATTCAAGCATGTCTAGGGGCATCCAAGCATGTCCCTGCA